>NW_020173398.1:988556-1061118 GCF_003031525.2 Neophocaena asiaeorientalis asiaeorientalis
ATTGAGTATGGTTCCCCATGTTATACAGTAGGTCCCTGTATCCCTAATGTACCCTTCCCCCACCCACCACCTCCCGTAACCATAAGTGTGTTTTCTATGTCTGTGAGTCTCTTTCTGTTTTGTAAGTAAGTTTATTTGTATCTTTTTACATCTCCTGCATCAGCAGGCGGACTCTCAACTACTGTGCCACCAGGGAAGCCCTATTTGTATCTTTTTTTTTTTTAGATTCCACAGATAAGTGGTATCATGTGATATTTGTCTTTCTCTGTCTGACTTACTTCAGTTAGTATTATAATCTCTAGGTCCATCCATGTTGCTGTAAATGGCATTATTCCATTCTTTTTTATGTTTGCTCTCATTCTTGAAAGATAATTTCAGTGTGTTAGAATTTCAGGTTGTTGTTATTTACTCTCAGCGCATTGAGGATAACATTTCATTGTGTGTAGATTACGTTGTCCTTCAACCAGGTTGCTTCTTTGAACTCTGCTTCTTTGAAGATCATCTCTTTTCCCTCCTGCTGTTTTATGATATTCTCTTTGCCATTGTTGAAATGCAGTTTCACTATTTTGGGCCCATGCATGAATTTCTTTTATATGTACCTAAAATCATAGCTTGAAAAAATATGTATAAAGCAAAAACTGACAAAAAATCACCAGAACAAATAGATAAATCTATAATCACAATGGAAGAGTTTAATAATTGACAGAAAATCTTCAGCAAAAACACAGAAGATTTTTGTACAGCAGAGGGAAATACAGCCATTTGTAAATGAAGTATAATCTATAAAAAATTGAATCAGTATGTTGTAAACAAGAAACTAATGTTGTTAATCAACAATACTTCAATCACTCAATAAAATATTCATATTATCAAATAAAGAACAGACAATTTGATTTCTATGCTTTACAAAATTTGACATATTGGAAACATAGAATACTGCATTGCACTGCAAAAAACACTTTCACCTTAAGCATACATGAATCTGACTATGTATTTGGCTTTAAGGCAAATTTCAACAAAACTCACAAGATTGAAATCACATATATGACATTCTCTGATTATAATACTATTAAATTATAAATAGACAATAAAATGATAACTAGAAAATCTCCTTCATGTGCTAGAAAATTATGAAAGACACAAGTTGAGAATTCAGAATGGCAACCCAGACTCTAGGCTTCTCTCCTTCACATCTGTCGTGTCACTGAGAATGAGGGGTAGGATGTGAGAGCTTTCTCTACAGGTCTTCCCAACTCTAGTTTAGTTGAGGTTTCCTTTGATTAATTTTCAGTATTGGTCCACTGTTCCTGACAAAACCCTTGTAATTTCAGATATAATAGCCACCAGGGCTTTTTTCATTATAACGTTTAGTTGTATTCCCATGTCCTGAAATAACTCCAGGAGAATTAAGGTAAAATGGGTGTCTTTTGTTATTCATTTTACAAGCCCTTTTCAATCACACCCAAGTTTATGTTAATGAGACAACTTTTGGTAAGCTTCTAAAGATTAAAGCTGGTTGTCAGGGAAACCAGTGGCTGATTAAAGAGTTTGATCTTTCAGTCCCACTCCACCACCCATCTCTGGGGAGGAGGGAGGGACTGAATGTTGAATCAATCACCAATAACCAGTGATTTAATCAGTCATGTCAGTGTAATGAAGCATGAAGTACAGGGTTTGGAAAGCCTCTAGGTTGGACACATGGAGATGCTGGAAGAGTGACACACCTCAGAGGGCATAGAAGCTCTACATACTTTCCCACCTTTCCCAAAAACCTTGCCCTATGTGTCTCTTCATCTGGCTGTTCATCCATATCCTTTAACATCCTTTGTAATAAACTGGTGATCTAGTAAGTAAACTGTTTTCCTGAGTTCTGTGAGCTGCTCTAACAAATTAATCAAACCCGATGTAGGGGTGATGAGAACCTCCAATTTACATCTGGTTCCTCAGAAGCACAGGTGACAACCTGGACTTGCAATTGGACTCTGAAGTGGAGTTGAGGGGAGAGTCTTGTAGGATTGAACCCTTAACCTGTGGGATCTGATGCTATCTCCAGGTAGATATTGTGAGAATTGAGTTAAGTTGTAGGACACCCAGCTGGGTGTCACAGAATTGCTCAGAGTTTGTATAAAAAATTAATGAAGAGAAACCTCAAGTAAATACAATTGGGAGACCAGAAGGAGGAGCTCTCATGCCCTGGGATAATAGCAGAGCCCAATAGGAAGAATAAAATCTCCTCTTTTACCACCCTCAATCTTCTGGTTTAGTTGAACACATGAATGGCATTATTAAGACTCACTTGGCAAAATTTGTACAGACCCTCCAAATACCTTGGCTAAAACATTGCCCTTGGTTCTTCTAAACCTCAGATCCACCACTCTGGGAACTCACAAAGTTTCACCCTTTGAGAGGGTCATAGGTCATCCAATGCACTTGGCTCATGCCTCTTTTGACCCACAACTGATAAAAGGAAAGACACTCCAATATTGCAAAGGCCTAATTGCTTCTGTTAAAAATAACCACACTTTGCTAGGGCAATCTTTTCACAGTGTGCCCTTGAGAGACAAAGACCTTAAGCATCACACCTTGCAACCTGGAGATTTTGTCTATGGGAAAAGACACTTCCAAAAGAATGCTCTTCTACCTCACTGGAGAGGTATTGCCAACCCTTGTGCCATCAAACTCCAGGAACAGACTCTTGGATTCATATGAGACACCTAAAAAAAAGCATGGAACCCTGACTGGACCTGCATATCATCTGGTGACCTGAAAGTAAAGATATCCTGGAAATGAAGCAGATGACATCTGATGAGACAGCTTTTCCAAGATGCCCTACCCAGGCCTGATGAAAGTTTGTTGAACAAACTATTAATGATGACATAATGCTTTAGAGGATCTCCAATGTTTATGGTCTTGATTACATATGAACTTTAGATTAAAAGGGTCTGAGAGTTCTCCTTTCTACCCCTCCTTGTTACTTGAATGTGACCTCAATAGGTTTCCAATCTGTGTATTTTCCCTTTGACTTGAGACACTACACCCAGGAAAGTTCTTTCGTGACATTAAAGGACAAAATGCTGGTAAAGTAGAAAACCTGACTCTTGATCTGGGATGCTTTCAGAGAAAGACTTGATCAAAAGGGTAAAGGGTAAAAAATTAAGAAACAGAAACCTCAGCTGAATAGAGTTGAGAGACCAGAAGGAGAAGTTCTCACATCCTGTGATATAGCAAAGCCCAACAGGAAGAAGAAAGATCCCTCTTCTATCCTTGCATGGATTCAGCCAATGAAGAGACATAGATTCTTTGCTTACTACAGCCCTTCCAACTCCCTTTCCTCTTCATAAAAGTGTTGTCCTTTCCTTTTTGTGTGAGTACCTGCACATGGCTCCCTATGGTAGCAGACCACAAATTGCAATTCTGTGCTGATCCCAAATAAACCCATCTTTGCTGGAGAAATATCTGGTAGACTATTTATTTCAGGTCAACATGTGGAAAACCCACCCCAGAACTCTTCAGCAGAGAATCCTGTGTACTGGAGTGTTCTGAATATTCAGAGATTATTGTGTATAACATAAATGAAAAGAGTAGAGTATTCCTTTACAACTATATTCCACTTTAATCCTCCATCACTAATAGGAAAAAGAAACTTTTTGAGGCTCCTATTAAAAAACAAAATTCAGCTACCAGGCTCTTTGTTGGGGGTAATGGCAGACTCTGGGAGGGCTCATGCCAAGGAGTACTTCCCAGAACTTCTGCTGCCAGTGTCCTTGTCCCAACGGTGAGCCACAGCCACCCGCCACCTCTGCAGGAGACCCTCCAACACTAGCAGCAATTCCACTAAAATCATCTTGCTGTGATAAGTTGTGATCTCTACAGCACTGAAAGATATAGATGCAAGATTCATAAAAGAAGACCAGAGGGCAGACAGCAGGAGCAAGAAGAACTACAATCCTGCAGCCTGTAGAACAAAAACCACATTCACAGAAAGATAGACAAGATGGAAAGGCAGAGGGCTATGCACCAGATGAAGGAACAAGATAAAACCCCAGAAAAACAATGAAATGAAGTGGAGATAGGCAACCTTCCAGAAAAAGATTTCACAATAATGATAGTGAAGATGATCTAGGACCTCTGAAAAACAATGGAGGCAAAGATCAAGAAGATGCAAGAAATGTTTAACGAAGACCTAGAAGAATTAAAGAACAAACAAACAGAAATGAACAGTACAATAACTGAAATGAAAACTACACTAGAAGGAATCAATAGCAGAATAACTAAGGTAGAAGAACGGATAAGTGACCTGGAAGACAGAATGGTGGAATTCACTGCTGCAGAACAAAATAAAGAAAAAAGAATGAAAAGAAATGAAGACAGCCTAAGAGACCTCTGGGACAACGTTAAACACAAAAACATTTGCATTATAGGGGTCCCAGAAGGAGAAGAGAGAGAGAAAGGACCGGAGAAAATATTTGAAGAGATTGTAGTCAAAAACTTCCCTAACATGGGAAAGGAAATAGTCACCCAAGTCCAGGAAATGCAGTGATTCCCATACAGGAAACCCAAGGAGAAAGACACAGAGACACATAGTAATCAAATTGGCAAAAATTAAAGACAAAGAAAAATTATTGAAAGCAGCAAGGGAAAAATGACAAATAACATACAAGGGAACTCCCATAAGGTTAACAGCTGACTTCTCAGCAGAAACTCTACAAGTCAGAAGGGAGTGGCATGATATACTTAAAGTGATGAAAGGGAAGAACCTACAACCAAGATTACTCTACCTGGCAAGGATCTCATTCAGATTCGGTGGAGAAATTAAAAGCTTTCCAGACAAGCAAAAGCTAAGAGAATTCAGGACCACCAAACCAGCTCTACAACAAATGCTATAGGAACTTCTCTAGGTGGGAAACAGAAGAGAAGAAAAGGACCTACAAAAACAAGCCCAAAACAATTAAGAAAATGGTCATAGGAACATACATATCGATAATTACCTTAAACATAAATGGATTAAATGCTCCAACCAAAAGACACAGGTTTGCTGAATGGATAAAAAAACAAGACCCATATATATGCTGTCTACAAGAGACCCACTTCAAACCTAGAGAAACATGCAGACTGAAAGTGAGGGGATGGAAAAAGATATTCCATGTAAATGGAAATCAAAAGAAAGGTGGAGTAGCAATACTCATATCAGATAAAATAGTGTTTAAAATAAAGAATGTTACAAGAGACAAGGAAGGACACTACATAATGATCAAGGGTTGAATCCCAGAAAAAGATATAACAATTATAAATATATACACACCCAACATAGGAGCACCTCAATACATAACTGCTAACAGCTGTAAATGAGGAAATTGACAGTAACACAATAATTGTGGGGGACTTTAACACCTCACTTACACCAATGGACAGATCATCCAAAATGAAAATAAATAAGGAAATAGAAGCTTTAAATGACACAATGGACCAGATAGATTTAATTGATATTTATAGGACATTCCATCCAAAAACAGCAGATTACACTCTCTTCTCAAGTGTGCATGGAACACCCTCCAGGAGAGATCTCATCTTGGGTCACAAATCAAGCCTCAGGAAATTTAAGAAAATTGAAATCATATCAAGCATCTTTTCTGACCACAACGCTATGAGATTAGAAATGACTTACAGGGGAAAAAACATAAAAAACACAAATACCTGGAGGCTAAACACTGTGTTACTAAATAACCAAAAGATCACTGAAGAAATCAAAGAGGAAATCAGAAAATACCTAGAGACAAATGACAATGAAAACACAACAATCCAAAACCTATGGGATGCAGCAAAAGCAGTTCTAAGAGGGAAGTTTATAGCTATACAAGGCTACGTCAAGAAACAAGAAAAATCTCAAATAAACAATCTAACCTTACACCTAAAGGAACTAGAGAAAGAAAAACAAACAAAAAACTAAGTTAGCAGAAGGAAAGAAATCATAAAGTTCAGAGCAGAAATAAATGAAATAGAGACAAAGAAAACAATAGCAAAGATCAATAAAACTAAAAGCTGCTTCTTTGAGAAGATAAACAAAATTTATAAGCCATTAGCAAGACTCATCAAGAAAAAGAGGGAGGGGATTCAAATCAATAAAATTAGAAATGAAAAAGGAGAAGTTACAACAGACACCGCAGAAATACAAAGCATCCTACGAGACTACTGCAAGAAACTCTATGCCAATAAAAAGGACAACCTGGAAGAAATGGACAAATTCTTAGAAAGGTATAACCTTCCAAGACTGAACCAGGAAGAAATAGAAAATATGAACAGACCAATCAGAAGTAATGAAATTGAAACTGTGATTAAAAATCTTCCAACAACAACAACAACAAAAAATCTTCCAACAAACCAAAGTCCAGGACCAGATGGCTTCACTGGTGAATTCTATCAAACGTTTAGTGAAGAGCTAACACCCAACCATCTCAAAGTCTTCCAAAAGATTGAAGAGGAAGGAAAACTCCCAAACCCATTCTATGAGGCCACCATCACCCTGATACCAAAACCAGACAAAGATACTACAAAAAAAGAATATTACAGACCAATATCACTGATGAATATAGATCCAAAAATCCTCAACAAAATCCTAGCAAACAGAATCCAACAACACCTTAAAAGAATCATACACCATGATCAAGCTGGATTAATCCCAGGGATGCTTCAATATATGCAAATCAATCAATGTGATACATCATATTAACAAATTGAAGAATAAAAATCATGTGATCATCTCATTAGATGCAGAAAAAGCTTTTGACAAAATTCAACACCCATTTATGATAAAAACTCTCCAGAAAGTGGGCACAGAGGGAATATACCACAACATCATAAAGGCCATATACGACAAACCGACAACAAACATTACTCTCAACGGTGAAAGCTGAAAGCATTTCCTCTAAGATCAGGAACAAGACAACGAAAGAAAGCCCAGAGGTAAACCCTTGCACCTATGGTCAACTAATCTATGACAAAGGAGGCAAGGATATACAATGGAGAAAAGACAGTCTCTTCAACAAGTGGTGCTGGGAAAACTGGACAGCTACATGTAAAAGAATGAAATGAGAACACTCCCTAACACCATACACAAAAATAAAGTCAAAATAGAATAGAGACCTAAATTTAAGACTGGAAACTATCAAACTCTTAGAGGAAAACATAGGCAGAACACTCTTTGACATAAATCACATCAAGATCTTTTTTGATCCACCTCCTGGAGTAATGGAAATAAAAACAAAAAGAAACAAATGGGACCTAATGAAACTTCAAAGCTTTTGCACAGCAAAGGAAACTGTAAACAAGACGAAAAGACAACCCTCAGAATGGGAGAAAATATTTGCAAATGAATCAACGGACAAATGATTAATCGCCAAAATATATAAACAGCTCATGCAGCTCAATATTAAAAAAACAAACCACTCAATCCAAAAATGGGCAGAAGACTTAAATAGACATTTCTCCAAGGAAGACATACAGATGGCCAAGAAGCACATGAAAAGCTGCTCAATATCACTATTAGAGAAATGCAAATCAAAACTACACCTCACACCAATTAGAATGCGCATCATCAGAAAATCTACAAACAACAAATGCTGGAGAGGGTGTGGAGAAAATGGAACCCTCTTGCACTGTTGGTGGGAATGTAAACTGATACAGTCACTATGGAGAACAGTATGGAGAGTCCTTAAAAAACTAAAAATAGAATTACCATATCATCCAGCAACCTCACTCCTGGGCACATACCCAGACAAAACCACAATTCAAAAAGACACATGCACCCCAATGTTCATTGCAGCAGTATTTACAATAGCCTGGTCATGGAAGCAACCTAAATGTCCATCGACAGACGAATGGGTAAAGAAGATGTGGTACATATATACAATGGAATATTACTCGGCTATAAAAAGGAACAAAATTGGGTCATTTATTGAGACGTGGATGGATCTAGAGACTGTCATACAGAGTGAAGTAAGTCAGAAAGAGAAAAACAAATATCGTATATTAACACATATATGTGGAACCTAGAAAAATGGTACAGATGAACCGGTTTGCAGGGCAGAAATAGAGACACAGATAGACACCAAGTGGGGAAAGCCGTGGGGGGGTGGTGTGGGTGGTTTGATGAATTGGGCGATTGGGATTGACATGTATACACTGATGTGTATAAAATTGATGAATAATAAGAACCTGCTGTATAAGAAAATAAATAAAATAAAATTCAATAAAACCAAAATTCAACTGCATAAATTTGAAAACTGAATTGGCTTTTATTCAGCAATTCATGAATTAGGCTGCATCCCACCTAGCGAACAGAAAGGGGTTCCAAAGAACCACAAGAACGAAAAATTTTTTTAAAAGAAAATTCAAATTCTAGTGTCCATAAATGGTTTTATTAGAACATAGCCAAGTTCATTCACTTAAGGGTTTCTTTTTTCTTTTTTTTTTTTTTTTTGGCCACATCACAGCGTGGCTTGTGGGGTCTTATTTCCCTAACCAGGGATTGAATCTGCACCCTCAACAGTGAAAGCCTAGACCTTTGACCACTGGACCACCAGGGATTTCCCTCACTTAAGCATTACCTGCAGCTGTTTTTGAAGTATGATGACACAGTTGAGTACTTGTAACAGACACCACATGGCCCACAAAGCTGAAAATATTTATTATCTGGTGCTTTAAGAAAAAGTGTGCCTACTAGATTAACCCACCCATAGTGGATTAGTGTGAAGGTGGTAGGTCAGCCAGGTAAATGTTATAAAAGCTATAGTTTACATGTTTTCTTTGGTGCTTTTCAGTAAGGAGGAGGCTTTAAACAACAGACTTGATGTAGCTAATTCCCTTTAACAAATCTTCTCTATTTCAGCCTGATAGTATTAAATATTTGATCATGTAGGTACTTTTATTCTAATTGTGATAGGTAGATAGGTCAGCCTGTAGAGACAACGTTCACATCATAAGGTCTCTGAGTTTAGTGCTTCCCCTTCCTGTCACAGTGATTTTACCTTGTGAATTAATGATTGTGATTGGCTTCCTGTAGAGCTTGAGTGCTGGGAGAGAATGTGCTCCTCATACAGAAGTGAACATTCTGAGCTCGATGTAATTGTACATTAATACACTGATTTTCCAGATCTTTAAGGCAAACTCAACAGCCTATTTAACATTGGTCCATTATCAAGAGATAGATTTGCCCTTCGTGAGCACAGGGCAGTATCCAGAATATACCAGGCTCCTGATAAATTACATTATTACTAAAGACTTTCCTCTAGGGGAGACAATGTATTTTTTATGCAAATAATCAATAAACAATCTATAATAAGAATAGAAGTGAGTTTTATTTGAGCCAAAATGAGGACTATTGCCCAAGAGTGCAGTCTCCACCATGGAAGAAAGCACTCTGGAGAAGCATGGTTTTCAGGAGTTTTATATCTTGTCAGAACAAAGAACAAACATCAAACATGACAGGCATACATTCCTTCAAGGTTTCAAAAGAGACAGATTAGCAGGTACACAGCAAGTCAGCATGACCTTGGTGTCTGGAAAGGGAGCCTTATCTTTGAAGACGTGCTAGCATTGGCAACATAGGAAGGGAGGGAGGGGCATTTATCCCTTTTTTCAAAGTAGACATTCTTTTTTTTTTTTTGGCTACTTGCTGCACGTGGGCTTCCTCTAGTTGTGGCAAGTGTGGCGGGGTGCGGGCTTCTCACTGCAGTGGCTTCTCTTGATGTGGGCTTCAGTAGTTGTGCACATGGGCTCAGTAGTTGTGGTGCATGGGCTTAGTTGCTCCGTGGCATGTGGGATCTTCCCAGACCAGGGCTCAAACCTGTGTCCCCTGCATTGGCAGGCAGATTCTTTTTTTTTTTTAGTAAGGTTTTATTTATTTATTTATTATTTGTTTATTTATGGCTGCATTGGGTCTTCATTGCTGCGTGCGGGCTTTCCCTAGTTGCAGCGAGTGGGGGCTACTCTTCTTTGCGGTGCGCATGCTCTAGGTGCATGGGTTCAGTAGTTGTGGCTCATGGGCTCTACAGCACACGCTCAGTAGTTGCGGCACAAGGGCTTAGTTGCTCTGCTGCATGTGGGATATTCCCCCAGATCAGGGCTCGAACCCATGTCCCCTGCATTGGCAGGCCAATTCTTAACCACTGCGCCACCAGGGAAGTCCCCAAAGTGGACATTCTTTACCTCTGGATAATGCATTCTTTTCTTTAACAGTTAACGCAGAAGTACAATGCGTGTTTGACAGGCCATAAGATAGGTTCTTCTGGTTCAGACCAAATCATGTATAAGCCAGAATGGCTTCCTCAGAACTCAGTAGGTGAACGTTTCTTCCATCACATTGATAGGAGTTATTTTTTAATAAGTTGCATTCTGTTTTATATACTACATTGAGAGTCTATTTAGTGTGATTCAGTTCCCTTAAACTTGTTTGTTCCTGAATGTTCAAATAAATGAGGTCCAGGGCCTGCAAAACAAAAGAATAGAACCTGGAAGTAGTTTGTCTGAGCATTGTTTATTCATTCATTATTCTATTATCCAGTGCTCATTGAATATCTACCATTTACAAATCACTGCACTAGCCTCTTGGGTTCAAAATATGAATAAGACATAATCTGTGCTCTCAAGGAGCTCACAACATTCAAACAAACCAAGTCATAAGTACAAAGATATAGAAAAGTATGATCAGGAGTTATGATAAGTACACACAAGAAGCACCTTAACCCAATCAATGGAGACTTGAGAGAGGAAGTAATGCCAGGCCAGGACTCAAGGAACACTATAGTTTGTGGAGGAAACTATGTGCAGTTTGATGAAACTGGGGAGATGAGCCAGATTAAGAAAGGCTTTTAAGAAATGCCATCTTAAAGAGTTTTATCTTTAACATTTTTAGGATAGCACTGGGGAGTCAGGAAGAATTTCCTCCTACCCTTCTTGGTTCTTTTGGATGGTCTAATAATTAAGTTGACACAAGACAGATTAAGGAGAAGAAAAATTTTAATTTCATATGTGTGGAAGTTTCATGGATATAGGACCCAAGAATTGACCAGAGTAGGCTGTTTATATACATTTTAGACAAAGAAGCAATAAATTTGTGAAGCACTGACAAGACAAAGTAGCTTCAGCTTGGGTACTAATTAGTGAAGAAATCAAGCAGAATTTGTTTACATAGGCTTCTGGGCCCTGAGCTCCCTATTTCTGGCAATAAGGATGTCTTCCTACCTCCTGGTGCAGGGAGGTGCCTTTCACATGAGAGATTTATTTCCAGCTTTCAAGGGGACAGAGAGGAGGGTCAGAGTGTCCTTATTGCACTGGCTGTTTCTCAAGTACCTTTAATTTAAAATAATCAATATGCCACGTTGACATATTTTAGGGGCAGCTTAACCCCGAGCCCCATCGCAGCTTTTACATAACAGAATTGCAGGCCCCAGGTTAAAGCACTAATTTTTCTGGCTAAAAGGAATGTATTCTCCAGGACTAGCTTAAATTATAATTTCCTTGCTAAACTGGACCTGGCTAACCCTTAAGCCACCTATCTTAGATAACAAGAAACAGAACATTTGCCTCACCTCTCACATTACATTGTTTTCTTACTCCTTCATGTCCTTTATAACCCATAAAATTTCTAACCATCAGGAGGGGTGGGAGTGGGAGTGCGGTGAGCCATCTCAATTTCTTTTTTTATTATTTTATTTATTTATTTTTGGCTGTGTTTGGTCTTTTTTACTGCGTGCAGGATTTCTCTAGTTGCGGTGAGTGGGGGCTACTCTTCATTTGCTGTGGGCTTCTCATTGTGGTGGCTTCTCTTGTGCAGCATGGGCTCTAGACACGTGGGCTTCAGTAGTGGTGGCACACAGGCTCAGTAGCTGTGGCTCACGGGCTCTAGAGCGCAGGCTCAGTAGTTGTGGCTCATGGGCTTAGTTGCTCTGCGGCATGTGGGATCTTCCCAGACCAGGGCTCGAACCCATGTCCCGTGCTTTGGCAGGTGGATTTTTAACCACTGCGCCACCAGGGAAGTCCCAACCATCTCAACTTCTGACTGACCCTCCAGCTGCCAGCAAATGTAGTGTTCTCTTTTCTCATCTGTATTCTTGTGGTCTTACTTTAAGACCCTGGCGAGTGTTTATCATTGTTGGCTGTTAAGGTCAAGGAGATGCTTGCTTGAATTGGATTATTGCTATTGTAGAAGATATCAGGGACTCATCTAGAAAAATATTTGTAAAGGTTTCCAACTCTGAGTCAGACTTGAGATTGGTTACAATCTTCTTCCATAATGCCAAAGGGAATTACATATTCAATAAAAAATATCCTAACTTTCTTCAGTCTCTATCTTATTTGGATCTTAGACAGTAGTTATGATAACTGAAACTGAAACCGAGCAGGCCCCTGTGAGACCCTCCTGGGTATAAATCCTTTCCGCATCCTTTCAGCCTCCTAGATCTTCCGTGAGTACCAAAGTGTAGATTCAAACAGTTGCTAATCAAAGAAGTGAGGGAATGCAGAAACAAAGGAGAAGCAGTCAAGAAACAATAGTGCAGTGATTAAAGCAGGACCCTGGTTCCTCCTCAAGAATATACATAAAACAGTATATTTGAGTTCTTCTACCGGAACTAAGGCCCCCACCCTGGTGGAGGATGGTAACTACAGGCTGAGACCCCTGACTGGTTGAAACCAGAGACTGAGGATTGAGATTCCTGGAACACTGTTCTGTTACCTCACCATCAACCAATCAGAGGAAAGTCAGACACCCTGCAGCCTCTGAAACCGAGCAGGACCCTGTGGGGCTACTGGGCAAGCTCCTGGGCCAAATAGCCTTTCGGTATCCCCCATTTCCTCATTACGGGAAATAGGCTTCATTCAGCCTCCATGATCTTCCCTGAGTTCCAATGGGAAGGTTCAAATAATTGCTAATTAGGGAAGGGAGGGGATGTAGAGACAAGGGAGGAACAGTCAAGAAACAATAGTGCAGCCTTGAGGCAGACTCCTGGTTCCCCCTCAAGGCATATACATAGCAATATCTTTGAGCTGTTTTGCAGATACTGAAACCCCTACCAGGTGAGAGAAGTTATCTGCATGCTGTCCACAAGCATGTAGACCCCAGATGGGTTGGAACCAGAAGGTTGATGATGCTGACTCCCACTTACCTCACCACCAACCAGTTAGAAGAATGTCCATGAGCTGATCACGTCCTCTTTGTATTATTACTATAAAACTTCTCACTAACTGCCCCCGCCCCCCAGGTGGGGGACACACAGTTCTGAGGGCATTAGCCCACTGTGGCCCCTTTTGCCTGACAAAGCAATAAAGCTATTCTTTTCTACTTCACCCAAAATTCTGTCTCTTAGATTTAACTTAGTGTTGGGGTACAGAGGCTAGATTCGGCTTCACCCTTGCCCCACATTTTGCCTGTAAAAACTTCTCCCCAAAAACCATTGGGGAGTTTGGGGATTCTGAGCAGGAGTCACCTGTTCCCCTTGCTTGGCCCTGCAATAAATCTTTCTCTGCTCCGAAGTTCAATGGTTTGGTTTTTTTTGGCCTCACTGTGCATCAGGCACATGAACTAGAGATCAGTAACAAAACCAACATACTTCCCTGTTTTTGTGTTAAGTAATTCTGAGATGAAGCATTCTTTCCTGCCTTTGTGCTAAACAATGCTAGGATAAGCAAAAACAACACACGTACTCTTTCATAGAAATATTTATTCATAGAAAACAAAACTAGGAACCAACTAAAATAGCTTATTCATCAAGCTTACTGGTCAATACTTACCTCAAGGCCCTCATCTGGCTCTCCTAAACAATTCAAAGCTATTATGGGGTATGCTGTTTTGTCTAATCCCATTAAACTCTCTACTTTGGGAGACCCATCATAAAGTCCCCTGGCACTGGCCGTAAAACCCTAAAAATATTGTCTCCAGTCTTTGTCCATTCGAGATACTACTAAGGCTGTGTCAAAGTGGTGTCTTTTCTTATTGCAGTAAGCCCAATAAACTTAGGTTTGCTTGATCACTGGGTCTTTTTGGTGTTCCTTTAGGAAGTAATTGGAGAATTGCAAGTTAAGGAGGAAAGTCCTGATTTTACCAGGGTAAGTTGCCTGAATCTTCCTCCCTTCCTCCCAAAGTGAACACTCTCCTTGTCTTCCTTTCCTGATTTTTATGTTAATCATTCCCTTTTCTTTCTTTATAACTTTCATAACTTACTTTGTGTGTCTAAACAATATAAGGACAAAACCTTTTGCTGAGAATTATGATATAGAGTAACTGGCAATTAGCTCCTTGTTCCCCAGAATTCTCAGCAACCTAACTGCAGACGCACCTGGTCATTTCATTATGCTGGCAATAACAAGATCCCAGATATTCGGCAATTCAGTTATGGGGAACAATTCATCATTCATTGAGAAAGCATTCGCTGTACTTTTCGGTTGTGAATCACTGCGTAGCAAGAACACAAGATAGCAAGAATCTGGATAAGAAAATGTAACATTGCCACTGTTTGGTGCAAAATCCCCAATCAGAACTGAGTGTCTTCTGACAGTTTGTAAGAACCTCATCTGGGGCAATATGAGGGCAGGGTCATGAGTCCTGAAAAACATACAAAAGGTTGTGGTGTAGGCCCAGGAAACGACATCCAGCAGGAATATGGTCAGGGAGCTTGGAGTGCTCTATATTTTCTATTTCTAGCTAACTGTGGCCTATATCTAGATCTCAGGAATAGATTAAAGCAGAACACTTCTGTGGGATAAAATGATTCTCAGATGATCTAGGCAGCGAGGCAGAAGCACAAGTGATACAAGCAAGCCAAGTGCAGACAAGATTTTGACCTCAGGCTAAATAGGGCAGTAGGTATCTTGAGGATAATTCTCAACACATCTGTCTCTTGAGTTACATTGCTCCCAGTCTGGGCCAGTTGCTTTTTCTACACTTCTGGCCTGGTTTTCACCCTGTGATTTTCTGTCACTATCATCTCAGGCATCCCTTTGCCTCTCTCCTGTTTCCTATATTTCACACCTGCTTTTCTCTCAGTTTTATCATTTTGGTTCACATATCCTTCAGTAGTCTCCTTAGGAAGGGCATATGGAAAGTATTCTTCTTACTCTTTGCAAGTCTTTATATAAACCAGCACCTGTTTGGTAATTTGGTTGAATGGAGTTCTCTGCTGGAATAAATTTTCCTTCAGAATTTTTAAAACATTACTGTATGTCAGGATGTGCTACCCCAAAATATGGCACCTTGGCATACACTTCCCCAAAAAGCAGGAGATAAATCTTCTAGGTACCCTCCCTGTATCGGGAGAAAGACATTCTTATCACTAGAGACAGGGAATTAGGGCCCTGGAAGCCTGTATAAAAAGCCTTGTTACTTCTTCACTATTTACCACTCCTAGCCCCAAACCCTTTGTCTTGTCAGTTCTTCAAAATGTATGTTTCTTTGTCTAAAAGGTATATAAGCCTTCTGCTCTGATCACTTCTTCAGGTCTTTATTCTCCTGTGAAGGCTCCCATGTACTTGTAAGAACTGTATAAAATTTGTATGCTTTTCTCCTGTAAATCTGTCTTTGTCAGTTTAATTTTCAAATCCAGTCAGGGACCCTCAGAGGGTCAAGGGAAACTTGTTCCTTCTCTACACCACGTTGCTGTTGAGAAGTCCAAAGCAATTCTGATTCCTTTTCCTTTTTTTTCTCCCTTGTCCCGTTTCACTTACTTTTCTGGAAGCTTGAGAATCTCTTCTTTTGTCCTAAATGTTTTAAATTTTACAATCATATGCTTTGGCGTAGGACAATTTTAATCTGTTATGATGGCTCTTTCAATTTGGAAATTTGGGTCCTTCAGTTCTGGGAATTTTCTTTGAATTATTTCTTTTTTTGTCGTTGTTGTTTTGCTTTTGGCTGCGCCACACGGCTTATGGAATCTTAGTTCCCCCGACCAGGGATTGTACCCACGCCCTCGGCAGTGAAAGCACAGAATCCTAACCACTGGACTGCCAGGGAATTCCCTTGAATTTTTTCACTGTTGATTTCTTCCAGGAAACCCCATTATCTGGCTGCTGAACTTCATAGACTGGTATAAGTTTCTTATCTTTTTTCTCCTATTTCGTATCTCCTTGTCATTTATTCAGTTTTTTCTTATCATATTTTTAACTTCCAAAACCTCTTTGTTCTATGAATGTTCCGCTTTTAAAAAATAATACCCTGTTCTTGTTTTAAGGATGCAGTATCTTCTCTTACTTCTCAGGACTGAGAAATGAAAAACTACAGAAATCACAACTTGAAACACAGAAAAACGGTACAGAAACCACAACCTACAAAACAGATAAATTATTTCATCAACAGCTCAGCTTGGACCCATGTGTTCAGGAAAGATAAAGCCACAGACTTTTTCACAAACAGCCTCGCCTAGCCTATCAAAGCAGTCAGAGACTCAACTCACTTGCAATCTGACCACCTCTTTCCTGTCTTGCCTAACTTTCCTTCCTGCCCCTCCCCCCCTTGCTAACTTCCGTCCTTTGACTAACTCCTCCCCAACAAAACTTTATAAAGTTCTCAGAGAGTCCATTTGACTGGTTTCATTTGGCCAGTGTTTCCCTTGCCTGGCACATTTCTAACAAACTAAGTTTGGTGTTTATTGTTGCAATGATAACAAATTTCTTTGGTGGTTTCTTCTGGGAAGCTTTGACTGAACACAAATTATGTAAAGTTTTCTTTCATCTACGTAGTCTGTTTTCTTCAAGGTGCCTTTTTCTGCTTGTTTGGTCTTTATCTTGCATAATAAAAGACTTTCTCTAGAGTTCTGGTAATCTTGTTTTTCTGCTCAGGATTGAGAGGGGTAGTCTAAAGAGATGACTGGAAATTCTGAGTACACAGAGAACTCATGTATTCTTTAAGTTTACTGTAGGGCCATTTATTTGTTGGATAATCCCAAATGTCAGTTTCTCTACTTCATCTGTCTTGGGTTGCCCAGATTTCCCCAGGGGAAGGTGTGCCAATCTTGGGCCTAGAGGATAAAGATCTGACTGCCTTGGTTTGGGGGCTGAATAGTTGAGGAGGGCTGTGGAGCAGGAGGTGGAGCCTTATCAAGCAGGATGCATGTGACTAAGCAAACCTTCACTTTCACAGAGTGCCAACGCCCTTAACTGTGTCTAGAGTTTCTACTTGAGTCAGGGAGAAATAGCCATCCAGTAACAAGGAGTTAGGGAAAGGATTTGTGTTTGTGGGTAATTCTTTGATATAATCATGTCTATTTTCAATTTTCTACGCCTTTGCTATAGAATTCGGCTTTCTCAGTTCTTCTAAGTTAGTTTGCAATATTTGCTTTCCAGCTTCCAGAAATTAATTTTTGTTGTCCCCATCTTTGTGCTTTCATGTCTTTGCTGTTTCTTTCTTTCTTTTTTTTTGATATCACTGTTGTAGTTTCAGGGAGGGAGCAAAATTAGATTGATGTGTTCTATCCACCGTCTTAAGCCAGAATGCCTCTAATGCTTTTTTCATTAGCCATATGGTCTCCCATTGGCATTCCACCAGAAACATATCTGTAAAGTCTATAGTTTTGTAAACCTCATTCACCAATAGCCAAATTGTTTTCAGAACATTTAGGCAAGTCATAAGATTAAGCAATGAACTGGTTTAACTACTGAAGCCTTTCATATGCATATCATTAGGAAATGGATACAGCAGCTTCCTCTTTTGAAATTCTCTTCCTTTGCATTTTCTGAATCACAAGTTGAATGTGTTATAATTTAAAGAATGTCCTGGGTTTGAATGGGAAAGAAGGAGGTAAGAGGGGAGAGGAAGAGAGTAAAAGAAGGAGGGAGAGTGAGAAGAATTAAACTGTTCCTGAAAAAGTGTATGGGAGGAAGGACTTCCCTTCTACCCTTCTAGCTTTGATAGTTGGGTCTATGAAATAAACCGACAACAGGAAGTTTTAACAGGAGAAAAAGCCTACAAATTTATTAATTTTTTAGTAGTGTGAGCATGAGGACATCACAGGGGGAAAATATGAGTACCCAAAATAGCAGTGAGATTTGAGGAGCTTATGTATGGTCTTAGTAAAGGGAAGGAGGATTAGGCCTCTTAGGGGAGAGTAAATGATTTTTAGAAAAGATGAGTAGGCCCTTAAAAGAGTAGATAGGAGATGGATAGTATGACAAGTGTATCAGGATGTGATGTCGACTTCTGGCCTCCTCTCCTGTGATAAGAGTCATTCTTACCTGATTGATGAAACTCCTGGGGAGGAGATTTATGACAATTGAGTTTCTTTTGGAGGATTTGTCTTTAGGCAGATAAGGGGAGTTCAGAGAAAGCCCTTTCCTGCATTTGATATTTTTCAAGTACCTTCAGCTCAAAATAATCCTTATAGCCAAAAAGACATATGTTAGGGTAGCATATTCTGCCACCCTTCAAGGGCAAGCAGGTCTGTGCACAGGCTCCTCATGCTATCTTGGCAGGGCCATCCACTTCAAGGTGTGATCTTTAGTTTAGAAATTAAACTGTTAGATAGACCCAAAGTTGATTGAATCCCAAACTCAAGAGATTCATTTAACCATTCTTTCATTAAATAATTATGTGTTCATCCTGGTGCTGTGTGCTGAGAATACAAAGTGAACAAAACAGACATAATTCTAGCCCTTATGGTGCATAGGATCTATATAGAGAGATTTCTGCTTTTATGTTTGTCATTTTACTGTGATAAATATTACTATCAACGAGCATGCCAGATGTTACTCTGAAAGCACATTACCTGGTTCTCAATCTAGTCAAACAGGTCTAGAATCCTCTCCACTGCATACTTTCCAGATTCTATGAGAATTTCTTGTTCTGCAGCTTCCCTTTTATAGATACCCTACAGATCATCTCAAGACTGTTAAAAACATTCCTTCTGTAGAGAGAATGAAATACCATTCATTAGACCTCAGCTTTCTAGTTACAATAACATTCCAATCATGCCTTTCTGATCATATTTGGATATGGGATAGTCCCAATCTTTTTTTTGGCCACTCCGCGTGGCTGCGGGATATTAGTTCCCCGACCAGGGATTGAAACTATGGCCCCTCTAATGGAAGCACTGGGTCCCAACCACTGGACCACCAGGGAAGTCCTACCAATGCATTTCAATCCCTGGTTTATATACATCCTCACCTTTCCCTCCCAGAATTAAGTACTACCCTGAATTTTGTGTTCTTTCATTCCATTACATATTGTATAATTTCACAATATATATATGTATCATTTGTGTGGTTTTTATTTTATATAGTGGTATCACACTATACTCATTCCATCACAGCTTTTTATTTTGGGTGAACAGTACATACCTAGGGATGAAAATATAGGTACAAGGTAAGCACATCTTCAAATTTACTAAATATTATCACTGTGTCCTTCAATTTTGCTTTAGCAATTTGCAATCTCCATCATGCACCCCACCCCCAGTAGTATATAAGAGATCTTTTGCTTCAAAATTTCCCCCAAATTTGGTATTGTCTAACTTAACATTTTTTGCAACTATGATGGGTTTAAAACTGATTGCTGCTTTGATAATCAGTGAGAATCTTTTCATACATTTATTGGCTATTTGTGTTCTTCACTTTTGTGAGTTGCATATCTACAGGAATTTAAGTTCCATGAGTGCAACTTTGTATCCCCAGCACCATAAGTAATGCCTAAAACACTGTAGATATTTAATATATATTTAGTTGAATACTTGCTGACAAGGATATATAAGTTGAATAGTGTAGGGGAGGAAAGAGTTTTCCTCAACATTCTTAAGGTCCCTGGCTGGGTCTAAAAATAAAACTGACAAAAATAGATTAACGGGAGAAAAGTGTACAGATTTATTTATTATAAGTTTTATGTGACAGGGGAGCCTTCATGAGGAAATGAAGACCCAGAGAAACACTATTTTTATGGTAGGTTTAATGAAGAGTGGATAGTTGTGGAGGAATATGACAGGTTAAGGAGTATGAGGTAAGTGTAGTAAACTGGGGGAGACATTAGCAAGGCCTGTTTGTTTACATTCTTCTTAGTGTGCCTTCCTCTTTGGAGATAAAGATACTCCTTTCCTCAGGGTATAGGGAGGGCACCTTTCACAGGAGGATTTTATGACCTGTTTTAGGAGAGGAAGGGCAAGGAAGGAGGAGACCAGAGTGATCTTTCTGCTCCTGATGTTTTCTCAAACTCTTACAGCTTAAGATATTCAAAATGCCAAGGTGCTATATTTGGGGGTAGCATGTCCTGAACCTTATCAATATCAATGACTGTTTGTAGCTTATGCCCCACCCCTTTTTTTTTTAAAGCTCTGGTGGTCTTTTTTTTTTAATTTATTTACATTTTGGGGGGGAGCTTTGTTGGGTCTTTGTTGCTGCGTGCGGGCTCTCTCCAGTTGCAGCGAGTGGGGGCTACTCCTCGTTGTGGTGTACGGGCCTCCCGCCGTGGTGGCTTCCCTTGCTGTGGAGCATGGGCTCTAGGCGCCCGGGGCCTCAGCAGTTATGGCACGCGGGCTCAGTAGTTGTGCCTTGTAGGCTCAGTAGTTGTGGCGCATGGGCTTAGTTGCTCCGCGGCATGTGGGATCCTCCCGGACCAAGGCTCGAACCAGTGTCCCCTGCATTGGCAGGCAGATTCCCAACCACTGCACCACCAGGGAAGTCCGTATGCCCATTTTTTAAAATGTCTTTTTCTTACTGATTTGTCCGATTTTCAAAACACGTTTGAATACTAATGTTAGACCCAAACGGTCTACGAGGGATTCCAACTCGCCCAAGAACCGCCAAGAGTCGAGAGCCGTTGCAACACGCAAGAGGTTTATTAGGAGCCGATGCACCGGGGTTCCCTGAACCTCACGCAGGAGGCCGATGGGGAACCCCTAAAAGCGGAATCACATACTTTTTATAGGTTTATTTACTCATAGGGCGGGTATATTCTCACAATGATTGGGTAAATGTGGTGACTTTTGAATTCATTGGCTTAGGAACTTTTGCCCCACCTTCTGGCCGTTACAGTTGTTTGTTCATTGTGGCGGTTAGGGCGTATACCTGTTACGGGCAACTGGAAAATTACCCGCTGGCTGGAAAGTCCCCGTCAACTGAAAAACTCCAAGAATTGGTTTCGATAGGGAGAAGGAGTGGCGCAAGAATTGGTTTCGATAGGGAGAAGAATTGGTTTCGATAGGGAGAAGAATTGGTTTCGATAGGGAGAAGGAGTGGCGCAAGAGGTTGGTTTACGGGAACAAGTGAGGGGGTGGAAAGTCCCTAAAGGCCCCACACTAATCTTTTATGTATTATACGTGTAGCAAATATTTTCTCTCAATTTATGGCATATCTTTTCCATTTTTAAAAAAGTAACTCTTTATGCACAGATGTTTTTCATTTTAATAAAGTTTTCCATTTAATATGTAAAATCAAGGATGGGTGTCCCATCTTGCCAGTGGCTCTAGTCCTTGTAGATATTCAGGAACCTAGGTTTCTTCCAATTTGAGGATAAGCCATCTCCTAGGAGTTTGTTCCCTTTGCATGGTTGAAACAAGAGCTGCAGCTATGTCCATGTTCCATCCAGCAGGAAAAGGTAAGAAGAGCATGGAGTGGGTACACAGGTTGCAGTAAGGGAAGGACATTGTACTTATGTCTGCTCACATTCAGTTGGGGAGAACTTATTCACATAACCACAACTAAGTGCAACAGAGGGAGAAACACAGTCTCTGGCTGGGCAACTACATGCCCACTGTGGCCTTCTTGCCCCTGGACGAAGGGGAGAAAGATTTTAAGTGTACAGTTGACAGCTTCACCACCGGGAGCTTTATCTCTCTTTCTGTTATTTGGAAGAGTCATATGGTTGCAATGATCTATTCCTTAAAGATCTAATACAATGCATGTAAAATCTAAAGGGACTTATATGTTTTTCCATGGGAATATTTAAAATTTATATTTGAAGTAATTTACTAATGATAGAACTATTTAGCTTCTATTTCTTCTTGAATAAGTTTTGGTAAGTTATCTTTTTTCTAAAAATTTGAATTTTTGATCTAAAATTTCAAATTTATATGTGTAAAGTTATTTGTATAATTATTCTCTAATTTTTGTTTAAATATTTGCCAAATCTGTGATTACATTCTCTCCTTTTTTGATTCTAATATTATGTGTGGCTTTCCTCTTTGTTTTTCATCTCACCAGAGGTTTGTCTAATTTATTAGTCTTTTCAAATTACCCACTTTGGGCTCTGTAGATCCCTCTTTATTGTCTTTGCTCTCTAGTTTGTTATTTCCTACCTTTATCTTACTTTCTTCTACTTTTATTTATTCAATTGTTCAATTTTTAAAACTCCTTAAGCTTATTAATTTCTGGCCTTTCTTATTTCCTAACATAAACATTTAAAACCAGAAAAAAAAAGAAAAGAAAAGAAAAATCCCCTACATGTTGCTTTAGATGCATCCCAGTTTTGATATTTGGCATTTTTGTTATCACTCAGTTTAAGATTTCTTACTTTATTATGATTTCTGCTTGGGGTTAGTTAATGGTATATTTTAAACTACCAAATAAATTTCATGTTATCTTTTTATTAATTTTTAATTTAATTGCACTATAGTCAGAGATTGTGGCCAGTAGAATATTCTGAGTACTGCATTGTTATTATTCTCCTTTCTTACTCTGGGCCCTTTTCCTTGAACTAAACATTTCCTTCTTAACCCTCTCTTCCTCTAGGAGGAAAGAGAGGTTTTCAGGAGTTTCCTCTCTTCCTCTTACACTTGGCCACTAGCCTAGCAGACCCACAACATTGCCTGAATCCCAGAGTGAGCGGACCACAGGCTCAAACTGCAACTCATGCCACGTAAGTCATTTTTACCTGCTACACAGTGCATTGCTTATAATGCCATGTCATTTATTGAAGGCTCACCATGTGCCAGGCATAGTACTTAGAATCTTATATACATTATCTTATTTAATCATCCTAACAAGACCATTATTAACCCCCATTTTGTGGACAGGAGATTGAAGCACTGAAAAATTAAGTAACTTTTCCCAAGTCATGCCGCTTCAAGTGGAGGCACCAAGAGAAGACCCCAGTGTCTGTTGGACCCCAGAGTCTATGCTATGTAAGCACTCAAATGAGGTTTGTTGAACAAAGAATTCCCCCTTTTGATAGTTCATGGCCACAATGAAGTTTATTGCCACTGGGTCATGCATTCCCATAACACTCTGCATTTTCACTTTACATAAAACATTCAACACTTGTTGAAAATACTTTGAAATGTGGAATTATATTCCTTTTGGACTATTTCAAGTCATCTATAAAACAACAGCATGAAGAATTACAAGACAGCTGCTACCTATCTTTTAATATTGGCTGTTTTGGTGTTATCTGACATGTTTATCTGACAAATCAGTAGACACCTTCTAACCACATCCTTCTTCTAAGTGCTCCCTGTTAATGCTGTTTCAGCTCAAGAAATTGTGAATTTTCTAAATTGTTTAAGATAATTTACAATCTTTCCCCAAAGTTACTTTTTACTCTTTCTTCTTTTTATCACATAACTTTCCTTTTTTCTCATGATATATGTCATTTTACACAATTAATTACCTATATATTTAAAAATTCTTATAACATAATTATGTTCATATGTATAAAATAAAAAATAAGAAAAAACTGAACACATGTCATGGAGTACACTTCATCAATTTTTTTTTTTTGCAGTACGCGGGCCTCTCACTGTTGTGGCCTCTCCCGTTGCGGAGCACAGGCTCCGGATGCGCAGGCTCAGCGGCCATGGCTCACGGGCCTAGCTGCTCCGCGGCATGTGGGATCTTCCCGGACCGGGGCACGAACCCATGTCCCCTGCATCGGCAGGCGGACTCTCAACCACTGCGCCACCAGGGAAGCCCTTCATTAATTATTTTTTAAAGTGTGTGGGGTTTTTCTTTTTTGGTGTTTTCTTCTCTAATTGAATGACAGTAAGCACTATTTGAAATTATCTTTTAATTTTAATTATTTAAAAATAATTGTTTTACTGTTTCTACTGTAAAATGAAGGAAAAACATTATAAATTAAAATAATAGAACTAGTAATGATTAATTGTCTACATTTTTATTGTGATAAAATATACATAATGTAAAATTTACCACTTTAGCCAATTTTAAGTGTAAAATCAGTAGCATTAATTGCATTCACAATGTTGTACAAACACTATTTTTTTCTAGAACTTTTTTATCATTTCATATTGAAACTCTTCACCCATTAAACAATAGCTACCCATTCTCCCCTCTCTCCAGCCCCTAATAACCTCTATTCTACTTTCTGTCTCTGAATTTGCCTATTCTAGGTGCCTATATAAGTGGAATCAGATAATATTTGGCCTTCTGTGTCTGGCTTATTTGATTTGGCCTGATGTGTTCAGGTTTATCCATGTTGTAGCATGGATCACAGTTTCATTCCTTTTTAAGGCCGAATAATATTCCATTGGATACATACCACGTTTTGTTTTGTTGAATATTATTGTCCAATGTCTTGTTGAGCCATTCATCTACTGATGGATATTTGGGTTGTTTCCACCTTTGTCTAATGTGAATAATGCTTCCCTGAATATTAGTATACAAGTATCTGTTTTCAGTTCTCTTGGTTGTATACTTATGACTGGGATTGCTGGATCATACGGTGATTCTATGCTTAACTTTTTGAGGAATCACCGAACTGCTTCCACAGGGCTGAATCATTTTACATTCCTTCCAGCAATGCACAGCGTTTCAATTTCTCCCCATCCTTGCCAGTACTTGTTATTTTCTGTTTTGTTTTGTATGTAATAGCTTTCCTAGTGGGTGTGAAGTGGTATCTCATTGTGGTTTAATCATCTACATTTAAGCTCGCATTTGAGAGGAAAGGGAATTGAAATTAAGAGAGATAAATAACTTACAGTTAGTAGGTAGTGAAGGAGCAACTACAGTTAAGTTCTCCCAACTCGAACCAAGGTTGTTTTCTTCTTCAAAATCTTGTCTTATTGTACCATTACAATATTTTTTTATCTATTTGGCTCCTTACATATTTTATTTGACTTATATTTAGAAGTAAAATAGGAGACTTCCCTGGTGGCACAGTGGTTAAGAATCCACCTGCCAATGCAAGGGACTTGGGTTGGAGCCCTGGTCTGGGAAGATCCCACATGCCACGGAGCAACTAAGCCTGTGAGCCATAACTACTGAGCTTGTGCTCTGGAGCCCGTGAGCCACAACTACTGAGCCTGTGTGCCACAACTACTGAAGCCTGCACACCTAGAGCCCATGCTCTGCAACAAGAGAAGCCACCACAATGAGAAGCCCATGTACTGCACGGAAGAGTAGCCCCTGCTCGCTGCAGCTAGAGAAAGCCCGTGCACAGCAACAAAGACCCAAAGCAGCCAAAAATAAATTAATTAATTTTTTAAAATTTTATTGCTTAAAAAAATGTAAAATAGGGTAGTGTCCACATAATATTAGGTTTAACCATGTGCGATTGTTGTTTTTGTAGGCCAACACAATCAAGTATCAGAAATTTTGTATGGTTCAACTTAATATTGAAACATGCTCCTGTTATCAAGGATGTGTTGGGGGGAAAAAGTAAAATTTCAGAATATAGCTAAAAATATACTGAAAGAAAAGTTGTTTGATACACTTTGGAGGGTGAAGGAACAGAAGACTTTCTGGATATACAGAGTAGTTTATAGGTCCCTTAAATTTGGATTGCATTGTTACTTTATCCATGTATATTTAGAGATATGTTCAATGTATTCTTCTAATTCTAAAGCACTTTAATTGTATCTTAAGACATATAAGTGTCTTGTTGAATTTTAAAGACCTTTAAACTAATATAAGCCAGCGTTATTCTCATATTCTCAGAACCACCCAATTTTAATTCATATTTAAAATGATATATGGAAAAGAAAGGGTCATTGTGCAGCAGGTCTGCAACTAATTCCCTTTTGTTTCTAGGAGACACTTCTGGGAAAGGAAGAAGGGAGGTGATCTGGTTTAATTTTCTTATGATCATTCTACTAAATAGACCTCCTGGCAAAGAAGCCAGTGGTATTGCTGGCTGAAGAGTCCTTACCTATGGCATGCTTTTAGCAGAATATATCTAGTTGTCTACGATTGCTTATGGTAACCAAACCTGGAATCTATGAATTTAGGAAATGGCTTCCTGGAAAATATGTAAGCTATGTAACTACCTGGGTATAAAATGGATACTTCATGATTAAAATGACTTTTGTTTTAATGTGATGCACACATTGCTTAGAAACCTCATCTGTTAATCTCGGCCAGAGCTGTGTTGATGGTCCCAGATCCTACCCTACTTCACCTGTGTCTCATGATTATTTGTATCCTTGAAACTGTAGAGAAGCTTGATTCTAGGTAATTCTCTGGTTTGTTGAGTTTGATTTGACAATCTGATCCTTTGTGTTATCCCATTATGTGAATTTTGGATGTCACCTGTAATTCTCTGATTTATAGCCACATTGTATGTAAGATATATCCAAATGAATACATATAATGGGCTTTTTAATAGCTGCATAGTATTCCATTAGGCATAGGTATCATAATTTATCCAGTTTCCTATTGAAAAATATTTTGATTGTTTTCATTCTTTTTGCTATTATAAATATTACTGTGATAAAGATCCTTATTAATAGGTCAACTTGCACAATTGGGAGAATATTTATAGAAGTAGAATTTCTGGGTCAAATGATGTGTGCATTTTCAATTTTAAGAGCTATTGCCAGGACTTCCCTGGTGGTCCAGTGGTGAAGACTCTGTGCTTCCACTGCAAGGGGCACAGGTTCGATCCCTCATAGGGGAACTAAGATCCCATATGCTGTGCAGAGTGGCCAAAAATGTTTTTAAAGAATTAATAAATAAGAGCTATTGCCAATTTGTTCCTTATAGATATTACGAATGTATACTCCCATCAATTATTCACCAAACCAAAAAGTGAAAATTTTTATATCATTTTAAGTTTAATTTGCTTTTCCCTTGTGGGTACAATTAAGCATCAGATAATACATCTTTTTAAAAATTTAATATTTCATTTTACGTCTGGGACCTGGATGGGTAGTTTGGTCATAAGGTGAAACATAAGGTGATGCTGCGTTAAAGATGTCCTCCTTCACAGATTTTTGATGCCCGAAATTCTCTGCAAAACCCCCAGCTTCAGTTCAGTCATTAATCTCATGTTAAAACAAGCTCCATATAGAACAATGATAATTATCAGTCTTTGGGTCTTAGTGCAAAAGACGACTCTGAGTGTGGTTAAACAAGAGGGAAGTGAGTCCTGCTTATGGCAGAAAAGGCACTGGGAAGGAAATCTCCTCCTTATAAATGCTTTCAACCAACTGGCAGTAGGAAGGATACAGGGAATAATGACAAGTAGTTTTAGAAGTGGTAGAAAATCACTTCACATTAATGGAGAAAGTGGCATCACAAGTTGTTGTTTTTGTTTGTTTGCTTTTAAATTCAGATTCCGTGGAAACTGTCAAAAATTGCCAATGCTGGGCTTCCCTGGTGGCGCAGTGGTTGAGAGTTCGCCTGCCGATGCAGGGGACACGGGTTCGTGCCCCGGTCTGGGAAGATCCCACATGCCGCGGAGCGGCTGGGCCCGTGAGCCATGGCCACTGAGCCTGCGCGTCTGGAGCCTGTGCTCCACAACCGGAGAGGCCACAACATCGAGAGGCCCGCTTACCGCAAAAAAAAAAAAAAAAAAAAAAAAATTGCCAATGCTGACTATTTTTCAAGTCGTCCTGACAGGGCATTGGGAAAAGTTTTCAATTAGCAATAATCGCGCCTTGGATAAACCTCATTGGCTCTGATACTGCCACTGCGCAAAGCTACAAGTTTTTAAAGAAGGCAGTGGAATGGTTGGAATATTTAAATACAAGATGATTCTTGAACAGTTACTAGGGTTGACTATAAAATGTGTTGCTGAAACAGGGAAGCCAAACTAGATATTTTATAGGGAGATATAAAGAACCTAGACTAATGATTATGTACACCAAGAGGGAACAATTTTTTATCTAAAAGTAGATAATCAACATCATCATCTTCACCATAATTTTAACATAGACAGTTGTTTCACCATTGCCCTGCTGTTCTGAGTCAAGTTCCTTCCAAAACAACAGAGTAATTGAGAAGCAAAAAAAGCACTGTTTGTAATGGTGTGTGCAGGATGAAGAGGAAACGAGAAAGGATGGTAAAGTTTCTCAGGGGTAGTAAGAACCTGGAGCAGTTGCCACCATTGGGCCTGAAAGGCCCAGGGGAAAGAGCAACTGTTAGAATGCAAAGAAAGTAGCTCAAGTTGGAGGAAAGGGATCCGGGACAGGAGCCTCGGCCTTCAGAAAAGGATGCAACGACCAGCAGAGAGAGAACAAGTGGAATAAATACTTCAAACTTATTCTCTTCATGCTCTCTCTTCTCTTGTCAGTGGCCCCCATTGGCTGAATCTAATTGGAAACCATGTTATGCTGAATAATGACCCTCCAAGATGTCCATGTTCCAATCCTTAGAACCTGTGAATATGTTACTTAAATGGCAAGAGACTTTACAGATGTGATAAAGAATATTGAGATGGGAAAATCCTGGGTGGGCCCAATGTCATTGTAAAAGTCTTTTTTAAGTGAAAGAGGGAGGCAGGAGAGTCAGAGCGAAAGATTTGAAGATGTTATGTTGCTCACTTTGAAAATGGAGGAAGGGGCCATAAACCAGGGAATGCAGATGGCCTCTAAGAAGTTGGAAAAGACAAAGAAATATTCTCCTCCAAACCTCCAGAAGGAATGCAGCCATGGCAACACCTTGATTTTAGCCTAGTAAAACTTGTTTCAGACTTCTGACCGCCAGAACTGTAAGATAACAAATTTGTGTTATTTTAAGCCACTAAGTTTGTGGTAATTTGTTATAACAGCAATACAAAACTAATACAGAAACAAAGAGCAAGGAAGCCTGTTGATGCAGTCCACAATATTTTAATCCCATGGACACAGAAAAAGGTAGAAATGGACAGAAAGTTGACCCATGGGGCAAATAGAAACTACACAGCACGTTCCACCCTTTTTACTCCTCATTCTGCATTCTGTTCTTGGACAAAAAGTTTGTTCCTCAACACCAGAGACACACAGAGTCCCATCAACCACCGTATTACCACAGGATGATGTCAATTCAGTCATACTTCCAACCTGAAACCAAAAACATTGGCCACTCCTAGAACCCTTTATATAAGTTGTCTGGGGGAAAAAGGAGAGAGGGAAATCATTAACATAAAATGTATTTACTAATTTCTTCACTGCTATATTTACTTTAGAAACTAAGTTGATAATTTCATCTATTTTCTTCCACCACCCATTCTATAATCCCCTTACCCCTGCCAGCACCTTGTCTAGACAGAGGCGTTTCCCTGGTGGGGTGAGCCAACCTTTAGTGATTCTATCTTTATCAAGTTGCCGCAGTTTCCCATTGACTCTTATTATTGGCCGTGGCTGTACTGAAAGGCACCGTGTGAGTCTCCTGGTTCTAGATGTAGTCTTCCTTGCTTCCACTTCCAAATTTCCCCTGGTAATCAGGACCACTCAATCTGGCCAGTAGAGAGACCAACTTCTCTACCCAGTGTTTCAGCGGCATGAGGAACTCAAAGTGGTCAGGGGAAAGTCTCAGCTTCCAATTTACAAGAATCTTGACTCTATTCCCTGGAAGACACATTCCTCTCCTGGGTGCTAGAACATTTAAATCCACTAAGCCCAAGAATTGTAGATAGGAAGCAAAAACCCTTCAGTAGGTATTTAGGTGTAGTAGTGAGAGGATTGCTCCTGCTTTAACCCTTTGGCTCCCAGATGTACTTACCATAGTTGTAGAAGGGATGGACCTGAACTACCATAAATAGTTGGATTCTCAAAACAGACTCACATGAATCATAGGTCTCACCAACACCAGACTTTACCAATGATTCAACTGATACATGCAGGATATACAGACATAAATGTGTCACTTGTTCCTAGAGGAGCTAAATCTATCAGATACATCTTCCTAATTTTCCTTTTCTCCTACATTGGGATGCATTTTGGTCTTGGAGTAATAGATGAGCACTTAACTTTGTGTTCTCAGAGAAAACCATTTGGTAGGTAGAAAGATCCGCATGACTAACTCTCATTACTCAGCCAGTCATGTCTACCAACCCATAAATTCCACATTTATTTACAGTAAGAAATCTAGACAGTAATTTAGTATATCTTGCTAAAAAGCCATTTTTAGATAATAAATTCCTTACACTTTGGGTTGGCCAAAAACTTCATCCAGGTTTTTCTGTAACATCTTATGGAAAGACCCGAATGATCTTTTTGACCAATGCAATGCTTCCACTAGTAAATGCCATTAGTGTGTTTACAGGGCAGGATGGTTAACGTCAATCTTTTCTTGCCATATCACTGATAGGGAGGAAATAAATGAATGACAGGCTTTCCTTCAGAGAAATATTTATTAGTTACTGGTTTAAGGTATATAGTGTAGGATGGTACTGACTTCACAGGGTGTTCTCTCCTGGAAGCTGCTTCTGGGTGATGGGATATGTTTTGACAGGTGAATATTATGGGCATGAACACATTGTCAAAATTATTTTGCTGTAAAGTGAATCATCTGTCTGGAGTCTGTGCGTGAATAACATATACAAAACTGGCAGAGGTGGTTTTGGCAGGACAAGTAAAACTATACCTGAAATGTATGTCTATCCCTAAGAGGACAAGTCACTCCATCTCCATGATGGAGGGGATTCCGTGTAATCACTCTGCCACAGGGTGGGCTGATTTCCCAGGGGATGGTGCCACATTTGGGCTCATCACTGACCTCCATTGTTGTTAGAGGTGGTAGCCACCACCTCAGCCTGGTGAGGGGAGGGTAATGTTGAACTATGTATATTAGCTTGCTAGATTTGCCATAACGAAATACCACAGACTGAGTGGTTCAAACACCAGAAATTTTTTTTCTTTGGAGACTAGAAGTCCAAGGTCAAGGTGTTGGCAAATTAGGTTTCTCTCAAGGCCTCTCTGCTTGACTTGCTCATGGCTGCCTTCTTGCTGTGTCCTCATAGAACCTTTTCTCTGTGCACTTGTCCTTAGTATGTCTTTTATGTCCTAATCTCCTCTTCTTACAAGAACAGGAGTCAGATTTGATGAGGGCCCACCCAAATGGTTTCATTTTAACTTAATTACCTCTTTAAAGGCCCTGTCTCCAAATACAGTCACTTTTTGACATTATGGGGTTAGGGCTTCAACATATGAATTTTAGTGGAATTTTAGTTTAGTCCATAACACGCTGCTTTCTGGATGCCCCAAATTCATGTCTTTCTCGTATGCAAAATACATTCACCCCATCTCAATAGCACAAAAGTCTTAGCCATTTCAGCATCACCCTAAGCCCCAGATCTCATCTGAAAATTATCTAAATCAAGTAGAGGTGAGATTAAAGGTATGATTCATCCTGAGGCAAGTTTCCTCTCCAGTTGTAGACATGTGAAACCAGAGGGGTTATTTACTTCCAAAATACAACATTGGAATAGATACATAATAGACATTCAAAAAGGGAGAAATTTGAAAGAAAAAGGGATCACAGATCCCAAGAAGTCCACAACCTAGCAGGGCAAATTTCGTTGGATTTTCAGGCTTGACAATAGTCTTCCTTGGTTTGATACCCTGTCCTCTGGTCCCACCAGGGTGCTGGCCCTGCCTTCTAGGTCCACTGGGGCAGCAGCATCACCTTGGGGCTCTGGGAGATATCATTGCCCCTCTGGCCCTGGGCAGTAGCTCTGCTTCCAAGGTTCTATCTCTGAATACAGTCACACTCTGAGGTACAGAAGTGTGAGTTTGGGGGTGAGGGTCACAATTCAATCCATAGCACCATGCATACCTGCCACTATGGATACTTATACATGAGACCATTAAGTAAACACTGAGATAACTAGGGGAGAAAGGCTTACTGATATCCAGAGGTTGGGTCATCTTGGCTACCTGATTATTGAGCTCTTCCTCCAGAATGGATGCCCTCTGGTGGCACAATAATAGCTTCACACTCCATAACCATTTTGAGAAGTCAATCCCCACACCTTTCCTCCTTGTCTTCTTGTTGTCAATTGTCTAATTCTCTTTTTATCAAGTCTCTATGTAACTAGTGAACTTTTAGCCACTATCCAGGAATCAGTTTAGATACATATCTCAGGATATTTCTCTTTCCACATGAAGTACACAAGCAAATGTATCTTCGAGTTTGCTGCCCCTGGGAGGGTTTCCCTCCACCACTCTCAGAATTATCCCCAAGTGATTCTATAGTGCAGCGATCTTCCATTTCTGGCCAGTTCCAGGCTGACATTTTTTTCCTACTCTGCTTTCTGAGCACAGAAAACTCCATGTAAAATCTTAAATGTGAGATGAAGAGAAGGCAGTAAAACAGTACATGCAGTTACCAAGACGCTCTGACTCAATTACTTGTACAGTTTAACTGTGCCTCTCAAATCTACTTCGCCACAGTCTTACATATAATATTGCCATTCAATTATAAAGTGCCACCGTTCACATGTAATGTTCTAATTTGATCATCATATAACACTTAGTTCATGGTTGGCAGTTTGGGTGAACTAAATACTTGGACATTTCACAGTCAAGGGCTCAGACTCTAGCAGGTCCCAGTAGCAAGTGAGGAGCTACTTTTCAAATGGAGCATGGTTGTCAGAAAGACGGTATGGCCTTCTTCCAAAACTCTGGGAGTCTCTGATATGGCTCTTCTACTGAGGCTTCCTAGAGGCTAAATGCAGCATCTTTGTCTCCCACAGACACTTCCACCATTGGGACTGCTGTCACATACAAAAGTGTCAGGGAAGCTTGCACCATACCATAGACTTGCTACAGAAATGTCTACCTCTGGGTTTTACTTGAAACTAGAAGCCTATGGGTTACCTGGCAAATGAGAAGCAGCAACAACACATCAGACATAGTGTAAGTTGTCAATTCAAAGAGGTCCTCCAAGAATGATGCCTCTTTCTTCCTGGGGAGCAATGCAATAAGCAACAATTTCTCTCACTTTAGAGGGGATATCCCAACATGTCTTCAGACCACTGGACCCCTAGAAATCCACCAAAGAGGCAGGTCTTGAATTGTGTGACATTTATCTACCATTCTCTGGCAAGATTGTGCCCATAAAGGTCAATCTTCCAGGGATATTGCAAGATAGGGAAGAATAAAGAATATATATGAAGGGGGGAAAAGAGAGAGAGACATAGCACAGAAGTAAGGTTGTCAAAGTTTATTGCTATCCCTAACATATAAAGGCAAACTGCTTTTGATGATCTTTGATAAAAGGAATTGTAGAGAGAGAAAGAAAGGGATTATATTCTAGGTCATTAGTTCATACCAAGGGCCAGAGGCTATGTTGATTTGCTCCATAAATATACCACAACCAGAATCATAGCTTTAATTGGCATCACGCCTGATTAAGTTTCCAATAATCTACAGTCATTCTCTAAAACACATGTGGCTCTTGCCCCAGGCAGAGAATTAAGTGGGGTTGTGATAGAAATAAACACTCTGCATCTTTCAAGTCTATAGTGGTAGCACAAATCTTTAGAATTTTCCCAGGGAAACAGAATTACTTTTGGAACACGGTGTTGATGGGTTGGAGAGAGAGTTACAGCAGCTTCCACTTGAACCTTCTAACTATAGTCCTCACTCCATCAATCAAAGAGCAGTTACTAAATATTTCTTTTCCTACCATACAGTCTGAGACTAGGGAAGCAACCATAGAATGGCTCCATCATGCCATTGGACCCATTGTGAAAGTGACTCTGATCAAGATACTGTATATCACCTGACCTCCATAAGGTCCAAGTCTGACTGGTGATCTATGGTGGATTTCTTTGTTTATTTGCTTTTGTTTTGTTTTGCTTTATATAATTTCTTTTTTGTAAATTTACTTATTTATTTTTGACTGCATTGGGTCTTTGTTGCTGCCGCGCGGGCTTTTCTCTAGTTGCGGCAAGTGGGGGCTACTCTTTGGTGTGGTGTGTGAGCTTCTCATTGTGGTGGCTTCTCTTGTTGCAGAGCACGGGCTCTAGGGTGCAGGGGCTTCAGTATTTGCAGTACACGGGCTCAGTAGTTGTGGCTCACGGGCTCCAGAGCACAGGCTCAGCAGCTGTGGCGCATGGGCTTAGTTGCTCCGCGACATGTGGGGTCTTCCTGGACCAGAGTTCGAACACGTGTCCCCCTTCATTGTCAGGGAAGTCCACTTTACATAATTTTATTTTATTTATTTTGTATCTCTGGGGAATTAGCTTTAGTTCAAAGCCAATATCAAATAACCCCTAAATATATTTACCTTTTTCCAGTTCATAGTCACACTGTCCAGTTGTGTCTGGGAAAAGTTTTACTGAAGATTCACAAAACACACCTGTGGTCACATTGCAGGGTCCTTTGGGGCTTCTGTCTGTGAACTAGTTTAGTTCTAGAAACTGGATAAGAGGATGTGAACCCCCACTACAGTGACTTAGTTTTCTGTCCACTAGACCTATAATTATTATCTGAATATGTCAAGAAACACCTTGGTAAGTTGCCCTTATATTTAATTCCTAAGGTCTTATGACCAGTTATACATTATCACATATCATTACAGGTCACACCTTCATCCCTGTGGGTTATTCTGGTAATTGTACTCACCTTGTCACTGAGGTTTAAGGACTGCCATGCCTCTTCCACTCCTGGATCCTTTTACTCCATTTTAGAGGAGGGAACTCAATTCCTTGGCAACATCCTTAACCATTGTCTCCAGCTTACAGAAGAATAGCTACCAAAGAGCTTTATAAGGATGCTGATATCCACCTTATTAACGCATTCGGTAACGTACTGGGGTAGGGATTCTTGTTCAGGCTCTCCCAGAGAGGTGTGTGGTTCAGAGTGGCAAAATAAGTAGATCATAATAGATTCATGCCATCATTACTATATCCCTGAGTCCTTAGACTCCTTCCTCTACACTATGTACAAAGGAAGTCCAGGCTTCTCAATTTGATGGGCAATGAGTTGGGCTCAAGATTCAATTAGCGGGCTTCCCTGGTGGCGCAGTGGTTGAGAGTCCGCCTGCCAATGCAGGGGACACGGGTTCGTGCCCCGGTCCGGGAGGATCCCACATGCCGTGGAGCGACTGGACCCATGAGCCATGGCCGCTGGGCCTGCGCGTCCGGAGCCTGTGCTCCGCAACGGGAGAGGCCACAGCAGTGAGAGGCCCGCGTACCGCAAAAAAAAAAAAAAAAAAAAAAAAAAAAGATTCAATTAGCCAACTTAGGAGAACATTCATTCTTCTTTTGGTGCTTGGGTCAACACATTAAATTCTTTTTTAAAAAATTAATTAATTTATTTATTTTTGGCTGCTTTGGGTCTTCATTCCTGCATGCGGGCTTTCTCTAGTTGCAGCGAACAGGGGCTACTCTTTGTTGCAGTGCACGGGCTTCTCATTGCGGTGGCTTCTCTTGCTGCAGAGGACGGGCTCTAGGTGCACGGGCTTCAGTAGTTGTGGCACGTGCTCAGTAGTTGTGGCACACGGGCTTAGTTGCTCCGTGGCATGTGGGATCCTCCCTGACCAGGGCTCAAACCCGTGTCCCCTGCATTGGCAGGCAGATTCTCAACCACTGCCCCACTGGGGAAGTCCAACACATTAAATTCTGATTCCCATGGGAGTGCACCCAACTGATAACTTCAACCTAATCAAATCTTGTATTTATCATCATTGGTCTAACACCTAACACTTTTGGAAAATGCAATCTCATACATGTTCTCCAGATTTCTGCCAATACAAATTGCTGAGATCTTTCCATTTTTTTCATGTATAAGCTATTTCCTCCTGGGTAAGGTACTGTATTTCCCTGCTTGTGTTATCACTATCAGTTGAATTGTGTCTCTCCCAAATTTTATATGTTGAATCCTAACACTCGTTGCCTTGGAATGTGGCCTTATTTGGAGATAGGGTCTTTATAGATGTAACCAAGTCAAAATGAGGTCATTAGGTAAGCTTTAATCCAATATGACTAGTGTCCTTATAAATAGGGGACATGCATACAGGGAGAACACCACGTGAGCACGAAGGTAGATGGGACAATATTTCTAAGAGTGAGGAACACCAGAGTGTCAGCAAACCACCAGAAGAGATGAACAGCCTCTCTCACAGTTCTTGGAAGGAACCCACCCTGCCAATACCTTGATCTTGGATTCTAGCCTCCAGAACTGTGAGACAATAAATTCTGTTGTTTATGCCACTCAGTTTGTGGTACTTTGTTACAGCAGCCAAAGCAAACGAAGACATTTATGTTAGATCTAACTCTTACTGTGGGACTAGAAAGAATGAAGGATAGTACAGGGGGTTCAGAGAATGATCAAAATCTTGGGAGGCTATTGACCAAGGTACAGTCATTAAAGAATTTTATTCGGGGGAAGACTGGTTTCCTCAAACAGCTGAGGAGGATCTGCCCTCTGTCAGGAAAAAAGGCTCAGAGGTAGGAGTCAGGGGGTAGTCAGGGTTTTAAAGTTCTTCACCTCATTCAGGTCTGCCAAAATGAGCCTATCTTATGTCTCAGGGTCTATCTCTTACCCACACGTGTCTTTACTTTTACAAAAGAGATCCTGACAGGGTTAAGTCTCAGTTTTGTTACAACTCTATAACCACTACATTTAGCCCCTGTGCTTGATGTTTTGTTATATTGGCTTTGCAAACTCAAAGCTGCTGTGGAGGTTTTTTAATCTTTTACTCAGTTTCTGAATCAATTTGTCCTTTACCCTTCGTAGGGCCACCAGAAATCTCCCAAATCTTTATAATTTCTATTGTCCCCACAACAACTGCATGCCATACTGATTTGATCTCCCAGTGCCTTCAACACGCACATTAACCTATGCTACAACTGATATTTGAGTAATCATGGTGCCACTATATTCTGTGGCTTATCAGTGTTCACTCTCCTCCAGCAAGGGGGTTAGCCATTGCTTCTCAAATATGTTAGCAGCCTAATCCCAGAGTCCCTTTTTGAAGGAATGCTTCCTGGGATCACTTCTGGTACCAGTTACTGTATCAGTCAAGATCCACTAGGAAACACTGCACATTTAAATAGAGGCACTGAAAAGAGTTTAAGAAAAATATAGGTCACTTGATTTCCAACAAGGGTGTAAGACAATTCAATGGGGGAAAGAATAGTGTTTTCTTTTTTTTGTTTTTAATATCAATACATAATATTTATTGAACACTTGGCATGTGCCAGGTGTTGTTCTAAGAGCTAAATTTTCATGAGCTCATGTGCTCCTTACCGTATGAGGATGATACTATTTTCATCCACATTTTTATATACTTATAGAAATTTATCATTGACAGTTCAGGAGTTTTCCATGGCAAGCAAGCACTGTTGGAAAACTGGCTGCCTCCTTTTCCAAAGGGATTTGATTTTGTTACAATTTTATTGTTATTTTTGAGGAGGGCAAATAGACTCATCATGATTAAGAATAATGTTTTCAACAAATGGTACTGGGACAATTGAATCTACATGCAAAGTAATGATGTTGGGACCCTATTACATCCTTCTCCTCCCAACACTTCATATCCCTCATGCAAAAATTGACTCAAAATGGATCAAAGACCTACATGTAAGAGCTGAAACTCTTAGAAGTAAACTTAAGTATAAATCTTTGAATTAGGCAATGTCATTTCTTAGATATGACATTGAAAGCACGAGCAGCCAAAGAAATTCTGTCTTCATCAAAATTGAAAAGTTTGTGCTTCAAAGGACACGATCAAGAAAGCGAAAGGACAACCTACAGAATGTGAGAAAATACTTGCAAATCATATCCAGGAACTAATATCCAGAATATATTTTTTTAAATCTTAAAACTCAACAATAGAAAGATAAATAGCTCACTTAAAAATGGACAAAGGATCCGAATAGCTATTTCTCCAGAGAAGATATATAAATGGCCAATATGCACATGAACAGATGATTAATATCATTAACCATCAAGGGAATGTAAATCAAAACCACAATGAGATACCACTTCATGCTTCCTATGATGGATGGCCATAATCAAAAAGACAGACGGCAAGTGTGGTGAAGATGTGGACAAATTGGAACCCTGACACGTTGCTGTTGAGAATATAAAATGGTGCATCTGCTTTGGATAACAGCCTGGCAGTTCCTTGTTGAGGAGGGCAAAATTTCCCCCGCTACCTTTCTTGAGTTCTTGTGGCTGGACAAATAATAAAATTGACACAAGACAGATTAACAGGAGAAAAGCCAATTTAATTTCACATACACAGGAGATCACACTCAGAGAGTGACCAAAAGCAGGCAGCTTTTATATCTTTTCATATGAGGAAACAGTACCTTTGTGAGGATTTGACAGGACAAAAAAAACTTAGGTTTGCATGTTTAATTAGTAAGGAATTTAAGCAGAGTTTGGGCTTGGGTGGTAGGTGAGTAAAGAAGTAACAAGGTTTGTCTATATAGGCTTCTCTGCCTGAATTCCTTGTCTTTGATGGTAAGGATGTCTTTCTACCTCCCAGTGAAGGGAGGGCACCTATCACATTGGAGATTTATTTCCTGCTTTCAAGGAGTCAGAGAAAAGGGCCAAAGTGTCCCTCTTACATCAACTGTTTCTTAAGTAACTTTAATTCAAAATAATCAGTATGTCATTGAGATATATTTTGGGGTGGCCCACCCTGGTTCCAACAACCTCAAAAGGTTAAACATAGTTACCATATGACCCAGCAATTCCATTCCTAGATATATACCCAAAGGAAACGAGAACATATCCACACAAAAACTTGTACGCAAATGGTCATAGCAGCCTTTTTCATGAAAGACAAAAAGGGGAAAGAATCCAACATGTGCTCATTGGCAAAAGTCCTACCTCCTGCTGTTCTCAAGGTGGTGAGGTTTTCTTTGCAATTCCAGGCATCCACCTAAGGCATCCAGGTTCCTCACCATCAAATTAGGGCAACTGTAAATGTCTACAGCTGTTGAACAGTGGATCACCCTCAGATCCTTTGTTTGTTTGGGGTGGATAGGGGTGGGGGGGGGCATTTCCTCTATCCTTCCTGGTCTTTGTTATGGAAGGTCTTTTTCTCCATCCTTCTTCCTGCCAGAACTCCATTTCCTCTCACTTTCCCCTGCAATCAAGCCGTCCCTCTGTCTCCTTCTCTGTATTCCCATCTGTAATTATATCTAGTTTGTATGAACTAAGAACTGGCTTTAAAAAAAGAATTTAAAAAATGGCTTTGTAAGTATGAATCTTAATCCTTTCAATTCCTAATTAAGTTAGCAATTTTTGGACTCCATTTTCCTGTGATATTGTGGCCTGAAAAAGGGGTAGAGTAGCTCTTAAGTTAGCATTATGAGAGCAGGGTGGGATGATGATACACAATGAAAATAAATTAATAGTGTGAGACCTAAACATGCCACATCCTCACAACAGAAACAGCTTTCCAAGACCCTTATAGTCATCACTTTTTAGGGTCTAGATATGTTGGAGAAGCAGGAGATTTCTTCTGACTTATGGAATCTTCAAATTAGTAAATATTTATTTTTTATTTATTTAAACTGATATGTGAAAGGCTTTAGCTTTTTTTTTTTAATTAATTAATTTTTATTTTTGGCTGCATTGGGTCTTCATTGCTACACGTGGGCTTTCTCTAGTTGTGGCGAGCGGGCCTACTCTTCATTGCAGTGCACGGGCTTCTCGTTGCGGTGGCTTCTCTTGTTGCGGAGCACAAGCTCTAGGCATGCGAGCTTCAGTAGTTGTGGCTCGCAGGCTCTAGAGTGCAGGCTCAGTAGTTGTGGCCCACGGGCTCTGTTGCTCCATGGCATGTGGGATCTTCCTGGACCAGGGCTCGAACCTGTGTTCCCTGCATTGGCAGGCGGATTCTTAACCACTGTGCCACCAGGGAAGTCCAGTAAATATTTATTGAGGATCCTTATCATGTACCAGCTAGGTACCAGGGAAACACAAAACACGTGGTCTCTGCTTTTGAGGAGCTTATTTTTATTAACTTCACAGGACCAGTTAGAATCATGGGATCAGTGTGGATACTACCTCTATCCTTTTGTGGAGAAGAAACTTTTGCAAATATTATAGAGCTGAACCTCCACTCAAGGTCTTTTTCATTACAGTCCACATCACTATGATAAGGCCAGAGGCAGACTCTCCAATTCCCATTCTTTATCTCATAAATGACTAGCTGAACAGTTTGTACTGACCAATCTAAACAAAGTGCAACTAATCTTGTTAGCTAGACAGTAATAAGGAAGGAATGGGTTTAAGTCAGAGTTTGTTATACCTTGCAGAAGTAGAATACCAGGTAATAAGAGAAATCGTAATATATGCTGGATAAGCTTAAGTTATTTCAGAGTGAATTTCAGAACCCATCTGTTTTCTCTTTACTGATGGCTGGGGGAAGGGTAAATTATGGCCTCCTAGGTCTTCATAAGGAACAAAGAATAGATTTCAGTAATTAATGATTTTGAAAGAACAAAGTGGTTGGCTTTAGCTTAAGCGGTTACTCCATCCCACTGGACTTCTGAAAGAACAAAGAATTCAGGAACAAATGACTATTATCAGGCTAGAGCATTAACCATAGTGGATACAATAAATCAGTCACAAGGACTTCTAGTTCTGTTTTAAAGGTAAAGATCACCCTGAAGTACATTCTTGAGCTGTTTTGCAGGATCCAACCCCCCTGGAGCACTCAACCACCAGGTGAAGGGAGCCTAAGGACTGATGACGCTGACCTTTGCTGACCTTCTTGACTTCACTCAGGTGCCTGGATTTTGTCAACCTAGAGTAACCTTTGCCTCATTTTAATGCTAAAATCTCTACCTTAAGGGCAGGGATTGCCTCCATGTTTTGAATATGCAATACCTAAGCCTGTTGTACTGCTCGAGTGCATCTAGAACTTCACCTCTACATGGAAGGTCACACACGCCCTTCCGTGAATATGCATGCTCCCTTAGATTAAAACTTCACTGATCCTGCTGTTCAGAGAGACAGTGCTTTGAAAGTTATCTCCCTGCCACCTTACTTGTCACAAGTAATAAATGCTTCTGCTTTGATCAAAAGTACTTGGTGTGTTCGTTGACTATGCACCCCAACCGACGGACCCGTTGAGTCTAGTAACAACCTGATTAGACCAAACTTTAGTTGGGCTTCTCTTCTTCCTCTGGGCTCCTAAACTTTGGTGGACCCTTGAGCTTAAACAAGCATTGTGATGTGGAACAACTTCCTTAATGGCACTACCAGGGTTGGTTGACTGCAATGAAAAACTGTCCAATTGTGCCCCACGCTCAGGGTGCTAATCTGCTGATCGCATTTGCCCACACCCTGTTCCTGCTGAACTTGTTTACTCTGGCAGAGTGTTCTCTCTTCCGCAATATCTTCCTCCCCCAATAAAATAGTCTTTTTGAAAAACAGTTTCTCCTTACCTAGTCTGGGTTTGTTTTTGACACCTTATAGTATAAATGAGGAAACAGGAATGAAAGGGATTTTATTGTAGTGATATCATTCGTTTATCTGAAATCTTTCTGAGGTATATGACAGTAATTGTTATCAATCATCAAATGTTGATTTCTTTTCTTTTCCTTTTTTTTGGCCACGCCCTGCAGCTTGCAGGATCTTAGTTCCCTGACCAGGGATTGAACCCGTGCCCTCAGCAGTGAAAGCACGGAATCCTAATCACTGGACCACCAGGGAGTTCCCAAATGTTGATTTTTAATGTAATATTGGCTGTCAACTTCTTTATATCCTCCTTCAATTTTCTTGAAAGCAAAGAATTTGGAAACATCTGACTTGCGAGGGATGTATTACTCCATCATTAGAGTCATTCACTTTCTCAATAACTGACGCTGTGCTTTGAGGTTTATCTGTCCTGGGACCTTGAAGCCTTCCTCTGCCACAAGCAATACACCCTAGTAGGTTCACGTATTGGGAGAAGAGTGGATGTGAAAGGGGAGCTGGAAAGGTAGGACATGTATAACATCCAAGAACCAGCATGATGTCTTGACTACAGGCAAGTTCTCAGGCAGATCTAGTTTAAGGAAAAGTACAGTCATTCTTCAGTATCCATGGGGAATTGGTTCCTGGCCCCCTGCAGATACCAAAGTCCACAGGTGCTGAAGTCCCTCACAGTCGGCCTTCCACATCTGTAGGTTCCACATCTGTGTATTCAACCAACCTCGGATCAGATACACACAAGTTGAACATATAGAAGCTTGTTTTCTTAAAACCAACTGCCAATTGCGTCCTTCTTCTGTCTACTTTAAAGCAACCATTTTGCTCTTGCCACCTGCTAGTGTTGAAAAGAGCCTCCTGCTTCAGGTTGACCAACAACATGAATCCAGAAAAAGTAGACAGGCTTCCTGCACACATCTAGAATGGAGCCAGTACACCTTAAGAAGGTGTACTTCTTAAGTACAAAGAAGGTGGTGTATAGAATATTAACAGCTGATGACAAAAACTTCAGAGTTTTCTTTTTAAAAATATCTGTAAGGACTATTGCCGCAGTGAAAGAGGGAAACCTAATTAAAGATGAAGGGGGAATCCCAGGCCCCGGGCTTTCTTCTCTAACTCCTTTATAATTACTCATTATACAAAGACCAGAGTGGTCTCAGAAACGTTCCCTGGAGAATAAAGTCAGCTGGGCACTGGCAATGTTGCCTGTTCTAGAATGTTGTTAGCCAAACAGTCTTTCCCACAGGAAGTGTTGAATAACAAAGGATTAAAAAACTAGAAGATACTGATGATGAAGCTAATAATGGTCTTGCAGAAATAAACAAAGACAACCCGAATGAGAACAAGCAAAGGCTATTCTTAACAACTACAGCAAAAAACGTCAACCACCATAATTGTGTTGTGAAGAGAAGCTCAAAGGCAGCCAGAGGAGTGGGAAAGCTTTATAATGGAGAAAAGGAAAGGCTTTGGATGTGCTCTGATTGGAGGATGCTGGTGTAGGGGAGCTGCAGGTGGACTAACTAGAAATGGAGCATCCCAAGTGATTGGTTAGGGGTGCATATTTGGCTTTCTCTACTTGGCCCTAAGTTGGAAGCAGGGGCAAAAATTCGGAAAGCTATCGAATATTAATCAAGCCCTAGACATTTTGGGCCAATTGTTACAGAGGTTTTTGTTTAGCTTCCTGGACTGTTTGCTAGAGATAGTTGTCTGACTTCCTACAAGTCTGAGTTGTATGTATTTGTTTGACTTCCCGGATGTTTGCTGCAGACTGTGGGTCAGAGTTCTATTTTTATGTGTAGTCTGTCTATTGTCTGTTTGTGTATACAGTCTCTCAGTCTAGATACCCCAAAAATTTTTGATGTGACATCAAAGAATGATTATAAGGTCTTTTCTGGTTCTTGGAGCTCACATGGAGTAAATTTAACAGGTCAATAATATGGTTCCAAAGTTGTAGAGAAGCAGAGAACATCATCTACTAATACTTATGTAATAGGAATATTTTGTATTTAATAATGCTGTTTGCTTATTTTTTTTTTTAATTGACTTTACATTTTGCTTTTACTCCTAGGATCTTTGTTTGCTTAAATACAAAATGTAGATATGGCTTAAGGGATTATTTTATTATTATAATTTCTGTTTTTGTTTGGGGAGAGAGCATTTTTTGGTGACTGTGAATTTGTGCAAGTAGGTACGTGTGTGTGAAAAATAAATTGGAAAATATTTCTATTAACCATCCTCCTTCCCCAGCGGAAACAAATGTTTACATTTGTTATGTTTTTGCCTACCAATGCAGAGAACTACTGAAAAGTGCTGTGTTTCTAATCTAAAATTATTCAAGACTTAGTTCTAATTTGCTGTGTTTTTTGTATTTGAAAGACTTTTTTTTGGCCATGCAGCAAAAAAAAAAATGAACCTGTGCCCCCTGCATTAGGAGTGCAGAGTCTTAACAATTGCCCTACCAGGGAAGTCCTGAAAAGATATTTTTCTTTAAGGTGTCTTCCCATCAGCTTTGTGCTCATAAATGAGCAGACTATCTTTCGTCCAGTTGCCTTTGATTTAGTTACCTAGTCAGAACTAGATGAATTTCTTTCTTTCTTTTTTTAAAAAATTAATTTATTTATTTTTGGCTGCGTTAGGTCTTCGTTTTTGTGTGTGAGCTTTCTCTAGTTGCGGCAAACAGGGGCTACTCCTCGTTCCGGTGTGCGGGCTTCTCATTTTGGTGGCTTGTCTTTATTGCAGAGCAGGGCTCTAGGCACACGGGCTTCAGTAGTTTCGCACGGTCTTAGCTGCTCCACGGCATGTGGGATCTTCCCAGACCAGGGCTTGAATCCGTGTCCCCTGCATTGGCAGGTGGATTCTTAACCACTGCGCCACCAGAGAAGTCCTAGATGAATTTCTTTAACTCTTTTTCTTCCTACTTTTCAATATGTACATTTCTATCTTCCTTCCTTCTTCAAATGGCTAGGTCACCCTTTGGTAATATGCCTCCTGTTCTTCAACCAGGGAAGGTGTCAGCAAGTTATTTCTATAAATATCCAGATAGTTAATATTTTAGGCTTGGCAGACCATACAATCTCTGTTGTTAACTACTCAGCTCTGTCTCTGTAGTGTGAAAGCAGCCATAGACAATACATAAATGAAAGGTGTGGCAGTATCCCAATAAAACTTTATTTATAGACACTGAAATTTGATTTTCTTATAATTTTCATGTGTCATGAAGTATTATCCTCCTTTTAATTTTCCAACTATTTAAAAATGTAAAAGCCATTTTTAGCTTATGGGTTGTACAAAAATATTCAGAGGGTCAGATTTGGTTCACAGGCTATAGTTTGCCAATCACCGATCTAGACTAAGAAAGAAATAGGGTAAAGTGAGTGACTAGAGCTGTCTCTATAAAGATTGTTCACATTTACCTCAGGAAATTTTTTCGAGAAAGCCAAGACGATAAATCAATAAATAACTTTACTATCCATTTGGGGAAATTTTTTCAAAGCTAATTTTATCTATGTAAGCAATTTGTTCATCTAGGCAAACAGCTCTTCTATTAGGACAATAGATCACCCACCTGGACAAAAAACTTACTTATCAAGTAATAGTTGACTTATCAAGTCTCACTGCAAGGCCCTCATCTTACTGTATCCACAAATGCTAAGCTATTATGTCACAAACTTTGTCCAGTCCCACTCAATTTTCCTTCTTGAAAGATCCATCTAAGCGGCTTGAACTCAACACTCCAAAACCCTATAAATATCTTCCTCTGACTTCACTCTTCCGAAACATTACTAAGACTCTATCAAAGTGGTATTCTTCCTTACTGCAGTAAGTCTAACAAATAAAGGTTTGCCTGATTAATAAATTTTTCTAGCAGTCAGTTGACCTGAGGAACAACAGCTTCATCCTCAATTTCTGGTTTTGTATTTCCTTTATTGTTTTTGAGATCTCAAGGTAGGCTAACTGGCGTGTATACTTACTACATAATTATATGTCAAACTTACCCTGTGTCCTAACTGTTCTTACTAGCACATGCAGAGTTATCTCTTTTTCAGCAAGGTTGAAATTGTGAATGACCTTTTTTTCTAAGCAGCTTTGTGAATATAATTCATACACCATACAATTCACCTAAGTGTAAAATTCAGTGGTTTTTGGAATATTACATTATTGTTTTTTAAAATTGTAGTTAAAATATATATATAACATAAAATTTGCCATTTTAACTGTTTTAAGTATATAATTCAGTGGTATTAATTACATCCACAATGTTGTACCATTATTCCTATCTAGTTCCATAACTTTTTCATCATCTCAAACAGAAACTCTAACCATTAAGCAATAACTCCCCATCCCCTCCCTCCAGCATCTGGTAACCTCTAACTTACTTTTTGTGTGTATGAATGTGCCCATTCTAGATGTTTCATGTAAGTAGAATCATATAATATTCATCTTTTTGTATCTGGCTTATTTCAGTTAGCATAATGTTTTCAAGGTTCATGCAACATTGTAGCATGTGTCAGAACTTCATTCCTTTTTAAGGTTGAATAATACTCCATTGATGTATATACCATATTTTATTTATCCATTCATTTGTTGACGGACATTTGTTTTTTGTTTTTAATATTTATTTATTTGGCTGCGTTGGGTCTTAGTTGTGGCACACGGGATCTTCGTTGTGGCATGTGAACTCTTAGTTGCAGATTGCAGGATCTAGTTCCCTGACCAGGGATCGATCCCAGGGCCCCTGCATTGGGAGGGTGGAGTCTTAGCTACTAGACCACCAGGGAAGTCCCCTGATGGACATTTGAATTATTTCCACCTTTTGGGTAACGTGAATAATGCTGCAATAAATATTGGTATACAAGTATCTGGTTAAGTCCCTGCTTTCAGTTCCTTTGGGTATAGTAGAATTGCTGAGTCATAAGGTAATTCTATGTTTAGCTTTTTGAGGAACTGCCCAAACTTTTTTTGTGTTGGCTGTATTATTTTACATGCCTATCAGCCATGTATAGCAATTTCTCCACATTTTCACCAACATTTGTTATTTTCCTTTTTTTAAAAAAATTGTAGCCATCCAAGTATGTGAAGTGGTGAAAGTCATTTTGAATAATAATTTTTTAAAAAGTCATAAACTCATTCTGTAGCTCTAACTGGGGCAATTAGTGAAAATTACTTTGTCCTATCTTCACACTGGATTGACCATTCAGCTAGGTACAGAATTTTATGTTGAAAATGAAATTCCCTCAGAATTAAAAAAAAATTTTTTTTTAATTTTTATTAGAGTATAGTTGTCCCGCAGAATTTTAAAGACATTGCCTGGATACTTTAAAAAGATCCTTTTCATACTTATTCCCTCACAAACACCATCTTGGGTCCAAGATAAGGAAATGGAAAAACATGGATACAAAGAAACCATTTAACATTATAAAGATTACCCGTATCTATATCCTGAGTCATTTTGGCATACATGCATGACAGGATGTATTTAAATTTTAAAAAATAGTGTATTCACATGGTTCAAAATGCAAAAATTACAAAAGAATATTGAGTAAAAAATTTCCTTCCCAACTCTATGAGTCAGCTAGTGCCACAATAATCCTGTATTAAAAAAACACCAAAACCCAGTGACTTACAACAATCACTTACTTTTCTTGTTTGCTGGTCTGTGGGTCAGTGGATAACTCTGCTTCACACTGGTGCTTGGCTGCCTGGGCTCCAGGATTCAGGTAAGGATCATGTCTGTTCCTCATGTCTTGTCCTGGAACCTAGGCTGAAGGGGAAGTGCTGTTGGGGCATGTTCTTTTTCTTTTTCTTTTTCTTTTTTTTTTTTTTTCAGTGCACGGGCCTCTCACTGTTGTGGCCTCTCTCGTTGCGGAGCACAGGCTCCAGACGCGCAGGCTCAGCGGCCATGGCTCGTGGGCCCAGCCACTCCACGGCATATGGGACCTTCCTGGACCGGGGCACAAACCTGTGTCCCCTGCATTGGCAGGCAGACTCCCAACCACTGCGCCACCAGGGAAGCCCTGCCCATGGTGTTTTTATATTGAGGAAATTAGCAGCACTTGGTTTGAGAGTTTTCAACAACTGAAATTGTTGGAAAGTATGAGATTTTTTTTTAAGAGAAGTGTAGGCACTTCCCTGCTGTGTTCCCATAAGGTGATATAAGAAGCAAAAGTTATGGTCCCCAATTAAAAAAGTAAGTTATGATCCCTGCCTACAATGTGTTTTTTATTCCACGAATTCAAAGGTTAAAAAAAATGGACCTTTTGAAACATCCAGAGAGATAGTGACTAGGATGTCATACTGGTGCTGGGGGAAGGAAACAAGGAAATGAAGCCAGCTGCCAGCAAAAATCACTGTGGCATGAAAGTGTACACTCAGTGAACAAAACCTTTCCTGCATCCATCTTTTTTTTTTTTCCTAAGGCTGCTCTTTTTTTTTTGTCCACACCACATGGCATGCGGGATCTTAGTTCCCCAACCAAGAATCAAACCTGTGCCCCCTGCCATGGAAGCATGGAGTCCTAACCACTGGACCATCAGGGAATTCCTTCAAGGCTGGTCTTGATGTTTATTTCAATCAGAACATGAATCTGCAGGTGTGAATGCTAGGGGTTGAGGAGGAGGTGAAGATCGAAGGTATTCACTTTACTCAATGTGGTTTGTCCCACCCAGATGTTCCTAAAAGAGTTCTGCACACAATCAGCTCTTGGAAAATGACTGGGTATCCTGAGGCTCTTGAAGGGCAGAACCTCCGTAAGTTAATTTGAGAAGGACTCAGAGATCTGAAGGGCGATGAGACTTGGTAGACCAAGGAGCATGGGCTTTCTGTGGGGGTGGGGGTGGTAGTAATAAGGATTAAGAGACAGACAGCGTAGGAGGTGGTGGGAAGGAGGAAGAGATTGGTGATCCCCAGGTGATTGGAAGTCAGCCATATCCCAGGCATATACTAAGTGCTGGGTGGTCAAGACTTTTCATAATATGCACTGCAGGTAAAGTTACATAAGTTTCACAATGTGGACCATTAAAAAATATATATATATATATATATATATTTATTTTGGCTGTGCAGTGTCTTAGTCGCAGCATGAGGGATCTTTATTTGCATCATGAGGACTCTTAGTTGCAGTATTCGGACTTCTGAGTTGTGGCATGCATGTGGGATCTAGTTCCCTGACCAGGGAATGAACCCAGGCCCCCTGCACTGGGAGTGTGAAGTCTAACCCACTGAACCACCAGGGAATTCCCAATGTGGACCATTTTTAATCTCCTTCTCTTCATATCCTAAAATATGATATTTAGGAGAAGATGGAATTCCTTTCCATCTTCTCATAAGACCTCTAGGTACACCACTGGGGTATTTTTGTTTTAACAATAACAACAAATTAATTATCTATATATCTGTATCTATAGATCTATACTTATGTATAATTGAAATAATGACAGTAATAGTACAAGGGGTGGGAAGATGGAGTCAGGGATATTCTGTTATTACAAGGTATCGGCACTACCCATGAACTGGAAAACATACCATCACCCAATGGGTTTTCAATATACAATATGTAGATATAATACATAAGACACCTACAAGACAGAGGGAAGAGAATGAAAAGACCTGAATAGTGATAAGGTGGCTACGTTCCATTAGAAATGGTAAAATAAGTATTCTAAGTAGACTGCAAATATATATATATGAATATTGTAATCACTTTAGCTTCAACTAAAAAATATATGTATATTGAGACATAGTGAAAAAAACAATAAATGAATTAAAATGGAATATGAAAAATATTCAAATAACCCAAAATAAAGCAAGAAAGGGGAGCAAAGGAATGAAAAAGGGGGCACAAACAGAAAATGTAATTAAATAGCAGACTAAAATCCAAGCATACCAGTATTTTCTTTAAATATAAATCCATTAAACACACCAATTAAAAGACAGAGATTATCAGAATAGACACATGATCTAACTTTATGTTGTCCAAAGATATCCAATATAAATTTAACAAAATAGGCAAGTTAAAAGCAAACATCTAGAAAAAGGTATACCACAGAAACAGTAAACAAAAGAAATCGGTAACCACTGGGGTATCTTAAATCTGATGTCAAGACTCTTGTGGATAGCTCTAGGTTGGTGAACCCTCTTCATTAAGACTTGTCCACTAAAGAAATCTTGCCAGTTCAACTGTGAGTTACCAAGATGATTTTAATATGTCTGGGGGTTGTTTTTAAGGACTGTGCATATAATGAGAGGTGAATGATACATCTTTCTCTGGCATTTTACTGGTGGCTATTTGCTTTGCAGTTAACTTACCTAAAATACCTTGTAGAGACTAAGAAGAAATGCTGATTTCAGGAAAAAGAGGCTTTTATATCATAATCACATTTTCTTATCACAGAAATATACAGTGTTTTAATAATTTTCACTTGAGAAGAGATCATGTCCTGTTGGTTAGAAATTTACTTGTTAAAAGACCATTAGGGACTTCCCTGGTGGTACAGTGATTAAGAATCCCCCTTCCAAGGCAGGGGACATGGGTTCGAGCCCTGGTCCGGGAAGATCCCATGTGCCGCAGAGCAACTAAGCCTGTGCACCACAACTGCTGAGCCTGCACCCTAGAGCCCGTGAGCCACAACTACTGAGCCCACTTGCAGCAACTACTGAAGCCCATGTGCCTAGAGCCTGTGCTCCGCAACAAGAGAAGCCACCACAATACGAAGGTTGCACAACGCAACGAAGAGTAGCCCCGCTAGCTGCAACTAGAGAAAGTCTGCACCCAGCAACGAAGACCAAACACAGTCAAAAATAAAAATAAATAAAATAAATAAAATTTAAAAAAGAAAAGAAAGTTAAATTGGACTTCCCTGGTGGTGCAGTGGTGAAGAATCCTCCTGCTAATGCAGGGGTCATGGGCTTGAGCCCTGGTCTGGGAAGATCCCACATGCCATAGAGCAACTAAGCCCATGAGCCACAACTACTGAGCCCATATGCCACAACTACTGAAGCCTGCGTGCCTAGAGCCTGTGCTCCACAACAAGAGAAGCCACCGCAATGCAAAGCCCACACACCACAACAAAGAGTAGCTTCCACTTGCCGCAACTAGAGAAAGCCCACACGCAGCAATGAAGACCCAATGCAGCCAAAAATAAATTAATTAAATACATAAAATTTTTTTAAAAGAAATTTAAATTATTTACATCATTTGGGTCATAAAGGGTAATCTTTAATCAGTCATCCAGGGAATGAAAAGATATGTGTTAAGTAGGGCTCCAAGTTTTTAATATTTTAAAATGAATCTAAACATTAAAAAAAAAAGATTTAACATTGATTTAGCAGAGTGTACTATTTGCTATGTATTCTGTAAATTGTTGTAAAAACCACTGTGAAATTTAAAAAATATTGTAAGCATTTTCAATAGCATTTGTAAAGAGATATGACCAACTTCTGAAGCTATCTAAACTTTCTGCATACCAGAGATAACTTAAATTTTTCTTCTTGAATATCTGAACTGTAAGACAAGAGGATGTTTGCTCCAGAACACTGGTTCAGTAGAACACTTCTGCAAGATTATCTCTCTCGTTCTCATTGGTAGATAGCCACATCTATAGGTAATTATGTTTACCCCCTATGTTTTGCTCAGTATTACCAACCTTTTAATGAATGCAAATGTCTTGTTTAACTTGTACGTTGTTAAAATACCTTCAAGCTCACTTCAAAGATCTTCCCACATGGAAGATGCATCGGTATTTAATGGGATTCTTTCATTTGCGAATGACAGAAATCCAAGTCAAAGTAGTTTAATTACAAGGCCAATCTATTGGTTTATTACACTGGAAATTCCATGGATAGATCTAGTTTCAGATACTTCATAAACCCAGAACTTAACCAGTATTACAGTTTGAAATTGCTCTTGCAAACACTCTTCCTGTTTCTTTTTCCCTCCATTTCTCTAACCTGCTTTCCTCTGTAAATTGGTGATGTTCTATCTCAGTACAGATGGACGTTTTCATGGGGACACATTCCCTATCATCCTCATATTATCCCAACTCCAAGAAACTGATTTCCATGCTAGCTTTGGTAGATATGTCTGATAAGTACATGTCTACTGTACAAAAGTATTAGTTGATGCTTCTATATAAATTTGTTGACAAAAATTAATCAGTAGATGGGTGCACGTGGCTCTATGGAGAGCAGCAGGGTGAGAGGAAGGCCACCTCCACCTCTTGGCCTAGGACAGACCTGCTGGGGACAACGCACTTTCCACTAAGGACTCAGGGAAGCCTGACGGGGTTTAGACAGAGTGCCTGGATGCCTGTGCCAAAGCGACGTGGACTGCACCATGGGGACGTGCCAGGAAAGGGTCACTTCCATGCTGTCACTGGACCAGACAGGTCCAGATGACCCTGGACTGCATTCCTAAAGGACCTCCAGTTCAAGGTTGCCAGGGCAGCAGCCAGGACAACACTGTGAGGACAACATTGCAGGCACAGGAAAGAATCTTCAGAGTACTATGCCAGTAAAGAGAGACATGGTTTTCCCAATCTTCAAGCAGAGACATATAATGTGAAGAAGGCTTCTTGGAAGCAGTGCAGAGAACTGGGTGTATTTTTTTTTCTTTATTTTTTTTCTCCCTTTCCTTCTGAGCCATGTGGCTGACTTGGTGCTCTGGCCTGGTGTCAGGCTTGAGCCTCTGAGGTGGGAGAGCCGAGTTCAGGACATTGGACCACCAGAGGCCTCCCAGCCCCATGTAATATCAATTGGCAAGAGCTCTCCCAGAGATCTTCGTCTCAATGCTAAGACCCAACTCCACCCAACGGCCAGCAAGCTCCAGTGCTGGACACCCCATGCCAATTAGCTAGCAAGACAGGAACACAACCCCACCCATTAACAGAAAGGCTGCCTAAAATCATACTAAGTTCACAGACACCCCAAAACACACCACTGGACTCAGTCCTGCCCACCAGAAAGACAAGATCCAGCCCCACCCACCAGAATACAGGCACCAGTCCCCAACACCAGGAAGCCTACACAAGCCACTGAACCAACCTCACCCATGGGGGGCAGAAACCCAAAACAACAAGAACTATGATCATGCAGCTTACGAAAAGGAGACCCAAACACAGTAAATTTTAAAAAATGAGAAGACAGAGAAATATGCAGCAGATGAAGGTGCAAGGTAAAAACCTAACAGACCAAACAAATGATAAGGAAATAGGCAGCCTACCTGAAAAAGAATTCAGAGTAATGATAGTAAATATGATCCAAAATCTTGAAAATAGAACGGAGAAAATACAAGAAACGTTTAACAAAGACCTAGAAGAACTAAAGAGGAAACAATGATGAACAGCACAATAAATGAAATTAAAAATTCTCTAGAAGGAATCAATAGCAGAATAACTGAGGCAGAAGAACGGATAGGTGACCTGGAAGATAAAATAGTGGAAGTAACTAATGCAGAGCAGAATAAAGAAAAAAGAATGAAAAGAATTGAGGACAGTCTCAGAGACCTCTGGGACAACATTAAATGCACCAACATTCATATTATAGGGGTCCCAGAAGAAGAAGAGAAAAAGAAAGGGTCTCAGAAAACATTTGAAGACATTATAGTTGAAAACTTCCCTAACATGGGAATGGAAATAGTCAAGCCCAGGAAGCACAGAGAGTCCCATACAGGATAAATCCAAGGAGAAACACACCAAGACACTTATTAATCAAACTATCAAAAATTAAATACAAAGAAAAATATTAAAAGCAGCAAAGGAAAAGCAACAAATAACATACAAGGGAACCCCCATAAGGTTAACAGCTGACCTTTCAGCAGAAACTCTGCAAGCCCGAAGGGAGTGGCAGGACATATTTAAAGTGATGAAAGGGAAAAACCTACAGCCAAGATTACTCTACCCAGTAAGGATCTCATTCAGATTCCACAGAGAAATTAAAACCTTTACAGACAAGCAAAAATTAAGAGAATTCAGCACCAGCAAAACAGCTTTACAACAAATGCTGAAGGAACTTCTCTAGACAAGAAACACAAGAAAAGGAAAAGACCTACAAAAACAAACCCTAAACAATTAAGAAAATGGTAATAGGAACATACATATTGATAATTACCTTAAATGTAAACAGATTAAATGCTCCAGCCAAAAGACATAGACTGACTGAATGGACACAAAAGAAAGACCTATATATATGCTGTCTAAAAGAGACCCACTTCAGACCTAGGGACACATACAGACTGAAAGCGAGGGAATGGAAAAAGATATTCCATGCAAATGGAAATCAAAACAAAGCTGGAGTAGCAATTCTCATATCAGACAAGATAAACTTTAAAAAAAGGTTATTACAAGGGACAAAGAAGCACACCACATAATGATCAAGGGATCAATCCAAGAAGAAGATATAACAATCGTAAATATTAATGCAGCCAACATAGGAGCACCTCAATACATAAGGCAAATACTAACAGCCATAAAAGGGGAAATCGACAGTAACACATTCATAGTAGGAGACTTTAACACCCCACTTTCACCAATGGACAGATCATCCAAAATGAAAATAAATAAGGAAACACAAGCTTTAAATGATGTGTTAGACAAGATGGGCTTAATTAATATTTACAGGACATTCCATCTGAAAACAACAGAATACACTTTCTTCTCAAGAGCTCATGGAACATTCTCCAGGATGATCATATCTTGGGTCACATATCAAGCCTTGGTAAACTTAAGAAACTTGAAATCCTTTCAAGTATCATTTCCAACCACAACGCTCTGAGACTACATATCATTTACAGGAAAAAACCTGTAAAAAATACAAACATGTGGTGGCTAAACAATACACTACATAACAACCAGGAGATCACTGAAGAAATCAAAGAGGAAATAAAAAAATACCTAGAAACAAATGACAATGAAAACACAACCACCAAAAACCTATGGGTTGCAGCAAAAGCGGTTCTAAGAGGGAAGTTTTTAGCAATATAATCCTACTCTAGACACACAGAAAATCTCAAATAAACAATCTAACTTTACACCTAAAGCAATTAGAGAAAGAAGAACCAAAAAACCCCAAAATTAGCAGAAGGAAAGAAATCATAAGGATCAGATCAGAAATAAATGAAAAAGAAATGAAGGAAATGATAGCAAATATCAATAAAACTAAAAGCTGGTTTTTTGAGAAGATAAGCAAAATTGATTAACCATTAGCCAGACTCACCAAGAAAAAAAGGGAGAAGACTCAAATTAACAGAACTAGAAATGAAAAAGGGGAAGTAACAACTGACGCTATAGAAATACAAAGGATCATGAGAGATTATTACAAGCAGCTATATGCCAATAAAATGGAAAACTTGGAAGAAATGGACAAATTCTTAGAAATGCACAACCTTCCGAGACTGAACCAGGAAGAAATAGAAAATATGAACAGACCAAGCACAAACACTGAAATTGAAACTGTGATTAAAAATCTTCCAACAAACAAAAGCCCAGGACCAGATGGCTTCACAGGGGAATTCTATCAAACATTTAGAGAAGAGCTAACACCTAACATTCTCAAACTCTTCCAAAATACTGCAGAGGAAGGAACACTCCCAAACTCATTCTACAAGGCCACCATCACCCTGATCCCAAAACCAGACAAAGATATCACAAAGAAAGAAAACTACAGGCCAATATCACTGATGAACAGAGATATAAAAATCCTCAACAAAATACTAGCAAACAGAATCCAACAGCACATTAAAAGGATCATACACCATGATCAAGTGGGGTTTATCCCAGGAATGCAAGGATTCTTCAATATACGCAAATCAATCAGTGTGAGACACCATATTAACAAACTGAAGGATAAAAACCATATGATCATCTCAATAGATGCAGAAAAAGCTTTTGACAAAATTCAATACCCATTTATGATAAAAACTCCAGTAAGTAGGCATAGAGGGAACTTACCTCAACATAATAAAAGCTATATATGACAAATTTACAGCCAACGTTGTTCTCAATGGTGAAAACTGAAACCATTTCCTCTATGATCAGGAACAAGATAAGGTTGCCCATTCTCAGCACTGTTATTCAATATTGTTTTGGAAGTTTCAGCCACAGGAATCAGAGAAGAAAAAGAAATATAAGGAATCCAAATCAGAAAAGAAGAAGTAAGACTGTCACTGTTTGCAGATGACATGATACTATACATACAGAATCCTAAAAATGCCACCAGAAAACTACTAGAGCTAATCAATGAATTTGGTAAAGTAGCAGGATACAAAATTAATGCACAGAAACCTCTTGCATTCCTATACACTAATGATGAAAAATCTGAAAGAGAAATTAAGAAACACTCCCATTTACCATTGCAACAAAAAGAATAAAATATCTAGGAATAAACCTACCTAAGGAGACAAAAGACCTGTATGCAGAAAATTATAAGACACTGATGAAAGAAATTAAAGATAATACAAACAGATGGAGAGATATACCATGTTCTTGGATTGGAAGAATCAACATGGTGAAAATGTCTATTCCACCCAAAGCAATCTAGAGATTCAATGCAATTCCTATCAAACTACCAATGGCATTTTTCACAGAACTAGAACAAAAAATTTCACAATTCATATGGAAACAGAAAAGACCCCAAATAACAAAAGTAATCTAGAGAAAGAAAAACGGAGCTGGAGGAATCAGGCTCCTGGACTTCAGACTATACTACAAAGCTACAGTAATCATGACAGTATGATACTGGCACAAAAATAGAGATATATATCAATGGAACAAGTTAGAAAGCCCACAGATAAACCCATGCACATATGGTCACTTTATCTTTGATAAAGCAGGCAAGAATATACAATGGAGAAAAGACAGCTTCTTCAGTAAGTGGGGCTAAGAAAACTGGACAGCTACATGTAAAAGAATGAAATTAGAACACTCCCTAACACCATACACAAAAATAAACTCAAAAGGGATTAAAGACCTAAATTTAAGGCCAGACACTATAAAACTCTTAGAGGAAAACATAGGCAGAACACTCTATGACATACATCACAGCAAGATCCTTTTGAACCACCTCCTAGAGAAATGGAAATAAAAACAAAAGTAAACAAATGGGACCTAATGAAACCTAAAAGCTTTTGCACAGCAAAGGAAATCATAAATAAGACGAAAAGACAACCCTCAGAATGGGAGAAAATATATGCCAACGAAGCAACTGACAAAGGATTAATCTCCAAAATATATAAGCAGCTCATGCAGCTCAATATCAAAAAAATAAACAATGTAGTCCAAAAATGGGCAGAAGACTGAAGTAGACATTTTTCCAAAGAAGATATACAGATTGCTAACAAACACATTAAAGGATGGTCAACATCGCTAATCGTTAGAGAAATGCAAATCGAAACTACAATGGTCAGAATGGCCATCATCAAAAAATCCACAAACAATAAATGCTGGACAGGGTGTGGAGAAAAAGGAACCCTTTTGTACCGTTGGTGGGAATGTAAATTGATACAGCAACTATGGAGAACAGTAAGGATGTTCCTTAAAAAACTAAAAATAGAACTACCATACAATCCGGCAATCCCACTACTGGGCATATACCATGAGAAAACCGTAACTCAAAAAGAGATATGGGCTTCCCTGGTGGCGCAGTGGTTGAGAGTCCACCTGCCAATTCAGAGGACACAGGTTTGAGCCCTGGCCTGGGATGATCCCACATGCCATGGAGCAACTGGGTCTGTGCACTGCAACTACTGAGCCTGCACTCTAGAGCCCACGTGCAACAACTACTGTGCCCATGTGCCACAGCTGCCGAGGCCCGCGTGCCTAGAACATGTGCTTCGCCATGGGAGGAGCTGCTGCAGTGAGAGGCCCGTGCACTGCAATGAAGAGTAGCCACCTCTCGATGCAACTGGGGACAGCCTGCGCAGCAACTAAGACCCAATGCAGCCAAAAAGAAATTAATTAATTAATTAATTTAAAAAAAGAGAAAGAGAGAGAGACATGTACCACAATGTTCATTGCAGCTCTATTTACAATAGCCAGGATGTGGAAGCAACCTAAGTGTCCATTGACAGGCAAATGGATAAAGAAGATGTGGCACATATATACATTGGAATATTACTCAGCCATAAAAAGAAACGAAATTGAATTATTTGTAGTGAGGTGGATGGACCTAGAGTCTGTCATACAGAGTGAAGTAAGTCAGAAAGAGAAAAACAAATAGTGTATGCTAACACATATATATGGAATCTAAAAAGACAAAAAATTGTTCTGAAGAACCTATGGGCAGGACAGGAATAAAGACGCAGACATAGAGAATGGACTTGAGGATCCAGAGAGAGGGGACGGGTAAGCTGGGATGAAGTGAGAGAGTAATATTGACATATACACACTAACAAATGTAAAACAGATAGCTAGTGGGAAGCAGCCACATAGCACAGGGAGATCAGCTCTGTGTTTTGTGACCACCTAGAGGGGTGGCATAGGGAGGGTGGGAGGGAGGTACAAGAATGAGGGGATATGGGGATATATGCATACATATAGATGATTCACTTTGTTATACAGCAGAGACTAACACACCATTGTAAAACAATTATACTCCAATAAAGATGTTAAAAAAAGATTTAAAAAATTAATCAGGGGCTTCCCTGGTGGCACAGTGGTTGAGAGTCCGCCTGCTGATGCAGGGGACATGGGTTCGTGCCCCGGTCCGGGAAGATCCCACATGCCGCAGAGCGGCTGGGCCCGTGAGCCGTGGCCGCTGAGCCTGCGCGTCCGGAGCCTGTGCTCCGCAAAGGGAGAGGCCACAACAGTGAGAGGCCCACATACTGCGAAAAAAAAAAAAAAAAATTAATCAATAGTCAGTCTAAAGGAGAAATAGAGAATTTTATTTGAGCCAATCTGAGGAATATAACCCGAGAGACAGTGTTTCAGAAAACTCTGAGGACTGTTATGCTTGTTAGAAGTTGAAAGCACAATCATATACATTTTTGAGATGAAGGATCATATGTCAAAATGACACACTGACATTTTACATAAAGTTCACCAAAGGTACATAGTCTAGATCTGCATGTACAAAGAGAGCAGCTGGTCACCATGACCCATTTACAGAATAAAGAAAAGAAAAATTAATCTTCTAAGGAGTTACAATGCTGGCATCAGAAGAAGAAATAAAAAGCATTGATCTTAACGGTTGAGCAGGCATTCCCAACTTGGAAGAGGTCTGGTTAATGTATAATACAGGTGCATGCTGCACATTAGGGAGGGCCCACAATGAGCAGGGAATATGTTATGGTTAAATTTTCCTATCCTGCCTTAAAACATAAATTTTATTCCAACAAAGGGTCGACTAGGAATTTTCTATTTTGTTTATTAATTTTCCCTGGAAAAGTAACTATGAGAAAATAATTCGTAGAGAGTAGATTATCTTCATAAGGAGTTGTGGTAATGACATTTCTTAAAGTAAAGAAGTATGTATTCAACAAATGTTGGTTGAGTACCGACTATGTTCAAGTTACTGTTGATAAAGTAATAAAGAAGCCAGACACCATTACTTCCCTTTAGGGGCAAATATACTACTATATAATACAGTATATACTGATGTATATCAGTATATATATATACTGATATATATATATAATATATAATATTATAGCGTACTATATATACTATAGTAAGAGTGATGTGTGTTAAACAATGAATGATAAAACTAAGTGTTAATTTATCATTGTAATAATGCTCATGTTGGTTATTAGTGCTGCTCTCTAGTAGATGATTCTCCACTTCTTCCTGACACATAAGATTGAACTGGGTTTGGGTTAGAGTAAGTTAATAGTTCTGGCCAGTGAGTTATGAATAAAAGTGACACATATCTCTTTTTTGCAGATATGGAAAAGCCAATCCTAAAATTCATCTGGAAATGCAAAGACCCCTGGATAGTTGAAACAGTATTCAAAAAGAACAAAGCTGGGGACTCATGTATCCCAATTTCAAAACTCACTACAAAACTATAGTAATCAGAACAGTGTGATACTGGCATAAAGATAGACACATAGACCAATGGAATAGAATTGAGAATCCAGAAATAATCCATACATTTATGGCCAGTTGATTTTCAACAATACTGCCAAGGCCATTCAATGAGGAAAGAATAGCCTGTTCAACAAATGGTGCTAGGACAAGTAGGTATCCATTTGCAAAAGAATGAAATTGTACCCCTGTCTTATATCATATTCAAAAATTAACTTAAAATGGATTATTGACCTACACATAAAAGTTAAAACTCTAAAATTTAGAAGAAAACAGGGTTTTTCTTCAATTCATGACCTCACATTGGCAATGGATTTCGATATGCACTAAAAAAAAAAACAAGCAACAAAAGAAAAAATAAATTGAACTTCATCAAAATTAAAAAATTTTGTACATCAAAGGACATTATTAAGAAAGTGAAAAGACAACCTACAGAATGGGAGAAGATATTTGCAAATCACATATCTGATAAGGATCTTATTCCCAGAATATATAAAGAACATTTACAACTCAACTACAAAAAAGACAAACAACCCAATTTTAAAATGGGCAAGAGAATTGAATAGATATTCTAAGAAGATATATGAATGGCCAGCAAGCACAGGGAAAGATGCTCAACCTCATTAGTCTTTAGGGGAATGTAAATCAAAACCACACAGAGGTACCACGTCTTACCCACTAGGATGCCTATAATTTAAAAAAAGAAAAAAAGGGAAAAAACCAAAATGTTGGTGAGGATGTGGAGAAACTGCAACTCTCATATATTGTTAGTGGGAATGTAAAATGGTTCAGTCACTATGGAAAACAGTCTGGCTCTTGCTCAAGTACTTGAACATAGAATTACTATATGAAATTCCACTCCTATACATGTACCCAAAGAATTGAAAATAGAGACTGAAACAAATACTTGCACATTAATATTCATAGGAGCACTATTCACAATAGCCAATATATCCAATCCAAATATCCATCCACAAATGAATGGATTTTAAAAATTTGTGACATATACACACAATGGAACACTACTCAGCCATAAACAGAATGAAGCACTATTACATGCTATAATGTGAATGAACCTTGAAAACATCATGCTAAGTGAAGAAGCCAGACAGAAAAGGTCACATATGGCATGATTCCATTTCTGTGAAATACTCAGAATACGTAAATTCACAGAGAGAGAAGGCAGATTGGTGGTTGCCAGGAACTGGGAGGTGCAGGGAATGCAGAGAAACTGTTTAATGGGTACACAGGGTTTTATTTTGGGGTGATGAAAATATTTTCGAATTAGATAGAAATTGTGACATTGTAAATGTATTAAATGCCACTGAATTGTTCACTTTAAAATAGTTAATTTTATGTATGTGATTTTACCTCAATTTTTTAAAAAAGTGATATGTGTCATATCTAGGATAAGCATTTAATTGTCCAGTGTGAGCAACTAAAGAGCTTTCCTCTCTAACATGGCAACTGCCAATGTTCAAGATGGTAAATACTCCATCTATCTAAGTACTTAGACCAAATGACTATGTGTCTAAGATGAACAAAGTCTCTTGCAGAACCTTGGAAGACAGATAAATAGAATGTGAAAACCACTGTTGTTTTAAGCCACTGACACTTTGGGATGGTTTGCCCTGCAACATGACCTAGTCTGTCATAATTGATGAATTGCTGCTAAGAACTATAGGGTGCTGTGGGGTTCATATAACAAGGGGCCTGGTCTGAGAGGGTTCCTTAGAGAAGTTGCATTTGAGCTGAGCTCTGAAGGGCCAGTCAAAAAGACAGAGGAGGACATTTAAAAAAGAAGGAACATGATGTGTCAAGGCTCTGAAGCGGATAAGAATGTGGCATATTCATAAATGTGGTTCAAAAGTTGAAAGCAAAGCAAAGAATGGTATGTACACAGTGAAGACAGTAAGGTATAAAAGGAAAGATCAGGCAGTGTCTTGCCAGCCTTGTTAGAGATTTTGTGTTTTATGCTAAGAACAGTAGAATGTCTGAATGGTGTTAATGGAAATGTTGACCTGTAATAATTAGACTGCCAGACATTTCGCCGGCGAAGATGGGTTTATTCAGGATGAGCACAGAATTGCTATTTTGGGTCTGTAACTATGGTGAGCCACATGCAAGTCCCCGAATGACAAGGGAAGGAGAACTCTTTTATAAGGGGAAAAGAAGTTGGGTGGGCTGTAGTAAACAAAGAGTTCATGGCTTTTCATTGGCTGAGTCCTTGCCAGGAAAGAAGAGAAGTCTTTCCTCCTCCCGTAGGGTTCTGCTGTTGCCACAGGGTGTGAGAACTCCCCCTTCTGGTCTTCCAACTATATTTAATTGAGGTTTCTATTTATTAATTTTATAAAAATAATGATAATAACTAACATCTCTTGAGCACTTATTATGTTCCAGTTACCATTCTAAGAATTTTGCAAGAATTGTTATTTAAGCTTCTGCAAAAATTCTGTGAACTAAGTATTATTATTCTCACCTAGTCTACAGACAAAAACACTGAAATACAGAGAAGTTAATGTTTTCTGCTCATTTTCCACAAAATTTGCAAGTGGTAGAGCTATGATTTAAAACTAAGAAATATAATTTCAAGGTCACAACAAGGCATTTTATGCTTACATTATATTTCAATGCCTCAGACCTGAAAACACCCATTTTTCCAATTAAAAGGCAATGATTCCTTTTAGTGGAGAATGGTATTTAGAAGCTACAATCTGGGCACCAGGTATGCTCAATGGTACTGGAGTGTCATTGCTTCTAGGTCACTGCAATGAACAAAATTAGGAAGTGATATTGTTTTTAAATCATGAGTTGATATTGATATTGCCAGTTCAAATTTAACATTATGGTTTTCTCCTATTTTATGTTTGTAGCTCATTCCCTTACACTTTACTCTTAATGTAGTTTCTTATTTGCTGTATCGTATAATATATATAAATAGTTGTGTATAGTCTTCAAAGGTCAATGTCATGAAGAACAAACAAACAAAGAAGGTGGAGCAAATGTTCTTGATTAAAAATGACTAAAAAGACCAGAAAACCAAATATAATGGATGAATATTGATTGGATTCTGGGTAGAAGAAACAAACAAACCAACCAACCAGCAATAAAAAGCTTTGGGTACACCTGGGGAAAATGGTATTGTAAAATTATAGTTAATGTTCTTGGGTGGGGTAACAAATTGTAGTTATGAGAGAGACTCTCCTTATTCCTACGAGATGCTTGCTTGATATATTTAGAGGCGAAGTATCCTGATATCTGCAACTTAGTTTCAAATGGTTCGATAAAAAAGCATAAATACACACAAAGACAATAGAAAAGTATAAACTAAAAGGAATCATTTCCTTTTAATCATAGACTTTTAAGGAATCATTTCCTTTTCAAAATAGCTGATTCCAGGTCTGAGGCAGGGAAATGTGAAATTAAAACAAATCTGGACTTAGAGAGGGAGAGACTTCAATTAGAAAGAAAACCTAGTGCAATAGGGAAAACACTCTGATCTCAGAAATCTGCAAGCATTTAAAAACCAAACAGAGGGCTTCCCTGGTGGCGCAGTGGTTGAGAGTCCACCTGCTGATGCAGGGGACACAGGTTCGTGCCCCGGTCCGGGAAGATCCCATATGCCATGGAGTGGCTAGGCCCGTGAGCCATGGCTGCTGAGTCTGCGCGTCCTGGGCCTGTGCTCTGCAATGGGAGAGGTCACAAGAGTGAGAGGCCCGTGTACCAAAAAAACAAAAACAAACAAACAAAAAAAACAAGCAGAAAAAGATTTTTCTTTTATAAGGTAAAGGAAGAGAAGAAGAGATAAGCTGAATCATTTAAGGGGAAGCTGGATAAGCAGTGACATCTGACAGGAAAAGGGTCTAGCTATGGTCAGCTGATTGCCAGGAAAAGCTGATAAGAGGACCATGTTCCAGTTCTCTGTGCATGCTTGCTCAGGCTTGGGGAAAACAGGGTTCAGAGGCCTATAAGAAAAAAAATGAAGCCTAACTAAAGTCTGGTCAAGACAAAGTAGAGTAAGAAATGGGCATTGTCAACATTTGGTCAGAAAATACAAGGTGTCCTTAGAATGTCTTGCTGTGATCCTAAACTTAGATATCCTAGTTTTAAATGATGAGCCTACCACTTGCAAAGTTTGTGAAAATGGCACAATAAAAAAATTACACACATTAAAACAAATATGGATAAAATTAATAGTGAATGAATCTATGTGAATACAGATATTCATTGCATTATTTCAATTTTCCTGTGTGTTTGAAAGTTTTTTTTTTTATAATAAAAAGTTGGGAGAAATAGACCCCAAAATACATTTTACAAAAAACTTCAAGTGCTTAGGAATAAATCTAACAGAAGGTATACAACGTTTTGTTTTGTTTTTTTTGGAGAAAATTATAAGCTCTTATTGAGATACATTTAAAAAAATCTAAATAAGTAGAGACGGATCATGTTTTTGGGTAAGAAGGACTGATATCTCTAAAATCTTCTAACGGTTAACTTATAACTTGACAAACTGATTCTAAAATTCTTATTGAAGAACAAAGGGCCAACCACAGTCAAATACTCTGCTTTAAAAAATGTAGTATTAGCTAGGAGATTGAAAAAAAAAAAAAAGATCAATGGAACAGAAATGAGAGTCCAGAGGAAAGTCCCTTGCCTGTATAGATATATGACTTATGATAGAATATGATAGAACAGCACTACAGATCAGTAGACAGAGGACGGCTCCTGAGTAAGTGGTACTGAAACAAAAACTAGTTTTAGGTAAATTAAAGCCTTAAATGTGAGAGACAAAATTATAAAACTTTTGGAAGACAAACTAGGAAAATAGTTTAAGACTTTAAAATAGGAAAATGTTTCTTAAACAATACAAAAAAAAAAACCTTGACAAAGGAAAAGACTGACAAATTGAATCATATTAAAATTAAGAACATCTATTTATTGAAAGACACTATAAAGTAAGTGAAAGACAATCCATAAATAAAAAGATTGCAAATCATATAACCGAAAAGATTAATATCCAGAATATGTAAAAAATTTCTACAAATAAAAAAGAAAAATATACACATAGAAAAATGGATGAAAGGCTTCTCATAAAATAGGAACCATAAACATGTGAAAAAATGCACAACCTCATTAGAAATAATGGAATGCAAATTAAAAACACAGTGAAATAGCATTTCTTAGGCATTCGACTTGCAAAATAATTTTTAATCTGATGATACCAAGTGTTGGCAAGGATGTGAAATGAGAAATTTCAAACAATGCTCGAGAAAATTCGTACAACCACAGTGTGAAATGGTTTTGTATCACAGAGTAAAGTTGAATACATGCAGAACCTAAAGCCCTGTGATTCTATACCTAGATGAGAACCCCAAGATGTGCACATGAGCACCAGGAGACAATACAAGAATGCACTTAGCAACATGAGTTCTAAGTGTCCCCATCTAAAAATTGCCTTATGTCAATACACAGTAGAATTGTTAAATTATGGTATATTCATCAATGGAATAAAGGAGAAAAATCTGAATGAACTACAAATACATCATGGATAAATGGATAAATCTCAAAAACATTGTTACATGAAAGAAACAGATCTCAGAATAACATATGTGGTATGATTCAATTTACATTATGCCTAAAAACAGTCAAAAGGAAACAACATATTGTTTAGAAATATATACATAGTATAAAGAAACAAAAAATAAGATAACACAAAACTCAAGATAGAGGAGTATACAATCTGCATGAAGCACAGAAGAGGCCTTTAGATAGGATGACCATGTGTCCGATTTGCCTGGGAAAGTGTTGGTGGACACCTCTTATTGTATCCTGTCCATTCAGCATATTCTTTCACTCTCAAAAGTGTCCCAGTTTAAAGAAAAAAATTATATGGTCATTCTTCCTTAAAGGTACTGGTAATGTTTTGTTTCTTAAGCAGAATGGTGGATATATGAATGTTTTTTATTATTAAACTCTCTAGATATGTTATATTCACAGTTTTGTACGAATGATATTTCACAATAAAAAAAATTGAAACAAAAAGCGGAGGGAAAGAAATTATACATCAAAATAAAAGTAGAATTGCCAGGAAGAATAAAGGTCATTAGGGTTTGCCGTCAGGTTTATAGTTTATGAATTTAGAGTAGAACCAACACACCCGGTTTTACTTTCTCCATCAGATCTTAGGTAAAGGCTACTCAGGTGTAAGAAAAGAGAAAGCAGAGCATTGGGTTCATCTAGGGTTGGAGCCAGTAAGATGCAAAAGAGGACAGAGGGATGAGGAGTTTGATAGTTGCAAGAAACCATTGTGGTAATTAATCATGGAGTCTAACCTAGTTGGAGGTCAGTACTGTCAGAGTAGGTCTGATGAATAAGGACAAAATATGGAATATTAGTGTCAGTAGAGTCTAATTCCCAGTGAGCTGAAAAATAATTGAGTGAAAATATTTATGTAGTGAATATTTATCTTTTTGAATATGGACTAAGCACTGTGACAGACACTGAGGAATCAATGTTGAGTCAAAATAGACACAGTTCGCCCCCTTATGGATTTTACATTCTAGTGGAGGACCCAGATAGTAATCAAATAGTCACCCAAATAAACAGAAAATTGCAACTGAAATAAGGAATAAGATAAAAAGGACTGGGAATATGACATTTAAGAAATGCTATAATAGGACATCTGACTAAATCAAACAAGTCATGGAAGGCTTCTCTGAGGAAGTAACAACTGATTTGTTGCTGAAGGATGAATAGGAGTTTACTAAGTGAAATGATGGACTGTGTGTATTTGTGCACAAGTTGAGAAGCTAATTGAGGACATTTTAGGCAAAATGCAAGGAAAGAGATTGCATTTGGTGAGTGAGATGTTTGAGATTTTTGAGGTGAGAACATATCAGGTGATGACAAGGTCCCAAGCAGCACTGTCCAACAGAAATAGATGTGAGCCACACATGCAATTTTTAATTTTCTAGTAGCCACATTAAAAATAAGTAAAAAGAGACTGGTGAAATCAATTGAAATTGATTTTAATATTATATTTTATTATTTTAGATGTCCAAAACATTGTCACTTTAACATGTAATGAATTTTTTTAAATGAGTATATCTCATTTTATCTCAGTGTTTGGTAGCATGGACTCTGGAGTCTAATAAAACTGGGTGCAAAATATTTGCTATGTTCTATCAAGTGCCAGCCAATATAAATAATTTAGTCCTCACAACAACCTTATGAGGAATATATTATTATCCACATTTCACAGATGAAGAAACTGAGGCATAGAGGATAAATAACTTGTCAAGGGTCATAGAGGGTAGAGCCAGGAATGAATCAGTCAGTCTGGCTCCTGGGCCCCTACCAACAACTACTGTATATGGTCTTCGTACAGAATCCAGTGTGGCATCCCAGTGGAGATATGCGGGAGGCCTCTGGAGCTAGGGATATAAATTTCGGAATCACCAGCGAGTAACCAGCTTATAAGAGTTTCAACTCAGTGGGGTGCGTATATGAAAAGCATTTTTTCCTCCATCAGTGCTTTCAGACATGTTCTGTTGAATTCCCTTTTCCTGTCTCTTAACAATTATCATGGAGAGACTCCATGATTTTCCATTTGGATTCCTTACTTTCAATTATGAAAACAGTCCAGTCCAACTGAAAACTGCAATCACGTATCTAATTCGGAACTTCCCTGTCTTCCATTTCTTGCTAGAGTTATGAATTAACAAGGAACTAGGAACTGAAGGTGGTGGCAGTGGGGGCAGGATTTAGCCAGCTTCATTACTGCCTCCATCACACACCTGAAACCTACCTTTCCTTCGACCTCTCCCAGCTGCCCGCCTCCGCGCTGCCTGTCCGCTAGCCTTTTACTGCTGGCATCCCTTCATCTGAACAACAGTCTTTGGGGCCAAGAAAACATGTGTATCCCAGCCTTGCTAGTTGTTAATTTAAGCTAGATTAAGAGTCACGGAGACTCTTTGTTAAAATAAGAAATCTAGCCAAGTCACAGGCTCTCCCCCACATCATGTATGAGAAAGAAGAGGAAGAAATGATCTGATTTGCAGAGCAGTTTAATAAGAATGTATACTAGTTATGCATGTAGAGATGTCATTTAAAGCGTTACTAACAGGGCAACAAATATATTAAGTACAGCAACCAGTCAGAATTATAAACTTTAAGGAAGGAGTTTGCATAGCATGTCTGCTTATTTCTAGGAGTATCTGGAATCATGACACCAACCCTTGGCCAAATTCTGGGAGCTAAACCCTTGGAGTTAACACAGTCACTGGTTAATGAGGTTGTCTTGCGCTCCTGAGGCATTGAGACAAGGTAGATCAGATGTCAGTCTTGCTAACATACATATCAATATTTATGATCATGTGCACCTGCCTCCTGGAGGTCTGCACCATGGGTGGTCACATAGGAGGAATATGCCTATGTGACCAGATTCCTATAAGAACTCTGGGCCCTGAGACCTAAGTAGGCTTACCTGGGCAGAGACATCTCATACACATGCATTCTTGTAATTCACAACTATACTGAAAGCACTTCAGTGTGACCTCCATGGAGGGAGGAACTGGATGTCTAGGACTAATCTTTCTGGACTTAGGCATATCTTTTCTTCTGCTGATCCTACATGGTATCCTTTGCTGTAATAAACGTTAGCCAATTATAACCTTTAGCAGATGCAAACTAGTATATATACAATAGAATGGATGAACAACAAGGTCCTACTATATAGCACCAGGAACTATATTCAGTACCCTGTGATGAACCATAATGGAAAAGAATATTACAAAAAGTATATATATGTATAACTGAACAGCAGAAATTAACACAACATTGTAAATCAACTATACTTCAATTTTAAAAAAATGATTATAACCTGTTACTTAGTCAAGAGCCTTCAAAGGACAAGCATTTCTCCAAAGGTTATTTTAAGGGATATAGCAACTAAATTTCTAAGTCCCAGGAGTTTTTTGGTTTTGTTTTTTGCCGTACACGGGCCTCTCACTGATGTGGCCTGTCCCGTTGCGGAGCACAGGCTCCGGACGCGCAGGCTCAGCGGCCATGGCTCACGGGCCCAGCCACTCCGCGGCATGTGGGATCTTCCCGGACTGGGGCATGAACCCATGTCCCCTGCATCAGCAGGCGGACTCTCAACCACTGCGCCACCGGGGAAGCCCAAGTCTCAGGAGTTTTACAAGACTCTTTTTTAAAATTATACTTCCAAGGACAGATTTATAATAACAAGAAATAGAACATGATGGAAATATTTATAAGTATTCACACCATCTCCATATTGCACAGAAAAAAAGACTGCTATTTTTGTGAATATCTACCATTTAATGTTATACAAAAATCAGATATTTTGAACAAGTTTACGTGACAGAAATAGAGCTCTTCCCCTATGCTAAACGGGAGAGGGGCATGTTCTTTGTCTCTTTCTGAGACCTATTTTGTTATTTAGAAAGGTTTGCATTAATAAAGCCAAACTCTAGATCTTCATTAGTTGGCATTATAAGCGAAAAGCAGGCCTGTGGAGATCAACCTTATTGGCATAAGTGCAGTAAAGAATGAATAATATCTTACAATAACAGTGAAATAAGGAGTGTATAGTGTTACTTTTCCACACTGTGTGATCACATACTTATAAATATGACAGTAAAGGAAATACCACTAGAATGTTACTCTATGCAAATTTATGGCAATATGCACAAACATACCCTAAAAGCTGCTTTATTCTTTTTACACAATTGTGTATTTACATATGCTTTTCTGTAAAGTCAGACAAATTTTACTTTGATATGATAAGAGACAATAGACCATGAGGTTAAAGATAATAGATTTGGGTCATAGAGAATATAAACTTAAGTTGATTTATGTATATTTATGACAACAGGGTAAAAATTTGAGGTTGTTCACCCGAATGCATAAAATTATCTAAATTCTCCCTGGAACATAAATTGTTTACTTCTCACAAAAAGGTCTTTATTCCTGTCTGAACACAAACAATAATAAATTAAAGTAAGTGGCAGATAAGTAGAATAAGATTCCTATGATATTTTCTTTTCCTTTATATATAAAAATAAACCTATCTGAAAACTCTAACCTGCCTGGTAAGTATACCAGGCATGTATCTGAAACCTTATTACACAGAATAGTATAGGGACTCCCCAGCTCTGCCAAAATAAAACAAACAAAAACTGGTGAGACAATCCTCTATTACGAGCCAGGAAATTGTTTCACAGATCAGGAACGAAAAGGATTGTTTTTCTTTTAGTTCAAGTTCTTGCCTTCAGGAGTTCTTCCTATATCTATCTATCTATCTATCTATCTATCTATCTATCTATCTACCTATCTATCATCTGTCTATCATCTGTCTATTTATTTATTTGTTTTCCAGCTTTGCTGAGATATAATTGACATGCTTCTTCCTGTTTATATTGAGGACATATATTGATATTTTGTTATCAGGTCAACTAGTCTGCTCTTGTAGTGTTGCTATTGGGATGAAAGTTTTCTTTGAAGGTCTATTTCCAAGAGCCAGAGGGCTTTGGCCTTTTAAGTATGATACAAAACCCAGAAGAGAGCTCTTTAAATGATAAATTTGCCCACTAAAACAAGTTATTCGGGCTTCCCTGGTGGCGCAGTGGTAGCGAGTCCGCCTGCTGATGCAGGGGACGCGGGTTCATGCCCCGGTCCAGGAAGATCCCACATGCCGTGGAGTGGCTGGGCCCGTGAGCCATGCGGCTGAGCCTGTGCGTCCGGAGCCTGTGCTCCGCAACAGGAGAGGCCACAACAGTGAGAGGCCCACGTACCGCAAAAAAAAAAAAAAAAAAGTTATTCATGACGTAAGTAAAGGACATATTTTCTTTTAATACATTTATTTATTTTATTTTTGGCTGCATTGGGTCTGTGTTGTTGCGCGTGGCTTTCTCTACTTGTGGTGAGCAGGGGCTACTCTTTGTTGCGGCACGCAGGCTTGTTATTGCAGTGGCTTCTCCTGTTGCAGAGTATGGGCTCTAGGTGCGCAGGCTTCAGTAGCTGTGGCTTGCGGGCTCAGTAGTTGTGGTTAGCGGGCTCTGCTCACGGGCTCTAGAGTGCAGGCTCAGTAGTTGTTGCACATGTGCTTAGTTGCTCTGTGGCATGTGGGATCTTCCCGGACCAGGGCTCAAACTCACGTCCCCTGCATTGTCAGGTGGATTCTTGACCACTGCACCACCAGAGAAGTCCCTATATCCACTCTTTTTTAGATTATTTTCTCATATAGGCCATTACAGAGTATTGACTAGGTTTCCCTGTGCTATACGGTAGGTCCTTATTAGTTATCTATTCTATATATAGTAGTGTTTATATGCCAATCTCAATCTTCCAATTTATCCCTCTCCCCACCCCTTTATCCCCTGGTAACCATAAGTTTGTTTTCTACAAGCATGAGGGCATTTTAGATGGCATGGTTGGAGAAGGCTTTTTGAGGAAGTGACATTTCATCTGAGACTTGAATACTGAGAAAAGGCCAAACACACAAAAGCAGAAAGAAAAATATTAAAAACTGTGGAATAACAAAAGTAGATGCTCTGAAACAATAAACACCCAGCATTGAGGAAGGAACGCAGAGGGAGCCAGAGGGATAATGCTTTGAACCAAGATGGGAGAGGCAGGCAAAGTCCAGATCATGTAGCCTTGGAGTTCTTGATGAGAAATTTGGATTTTATTTGAAATCCATTGAAAATCAGTTGCAAAGTTTTATTGAAGGGAGTGACATTACATTTATATGTTGAAAAGATTATTCTGGGTGCAGTGTGATAAATGCAATAGAGGAGGTCGAGATTGAAAGCAGGAAGGCAAGTTAAAAGGCCACTGCACTAATCCAGGTGAGTGACTATGGCGCAGCTAAAAGAGGGTGGCAACAATATAGATGGAGGGAAATGAACAGATCAGAGAGATATTTAAAAGTTAAAATCAATTGAATATGGTGATTGATTAGATATGAGTATTAAAGGAAAAAGATCTTCAGTTTCCTGAAAGAGGAAATTTGAGGAATGGTGATGCCATTCACTGGGATTTCCAAGTGGATATGTTAAATATGCAGTTGAAAATAGTAGCTCAGCAGAGATTCTACAAAACTGGTATTGAATTTGTCCGTAGGTGGCCATTGCAACCATGGATGTGGATAATAATGCCTAGGAAGAGAGCAGGAAGGACGGAGGAGAGCCAGTTTCTCTCCATTTCTCTGAGTCTTGAGAAATTTGCACATTTAGAGACTGTCTGAAGGGTATAAACTGATCAACGAGACCAAGAAGAAATGAGCGTAGAGGTAGGCAGAAAACCAGGAGAGTGTACTGTCTCAGAATGCTGCTGAGAGACAAGGAAGCTGAGGGTTGAAAAGCAGCCACTGCACCTAAAGGCAAGGAATCATTGATGTCATCGATGACCTCGGCTATGAAGCCACATTGTAGCAGGGGAGGACTGAGTATGAAGTGATAACTTTGAAAAATGTAGATATACAAGGAGACAGAGGCCACAAAATAATCTCTCAATAAATAATAGTTTTTTAAAATTTTATTTATTTTTTTACACAGCAGGTTCTTATTAGTCATCAATTTTAAACACATCAGTGTATACATATCAATCCCAATCACCCAACTCATCACATGACCACCACCACTCCTGCTGCTTTCCCCCGTTGGTGTCCATATGTTTGTTCTCTACATCTGTGTCTCAATTTCTGCCCTGCAAACTGGTTCATCTGTACCATTTTTCTAGGTTCCACATATATGCATTAATATACAATATTTGTTTTTCTCTTTCTGACTTACTTCACTCTGTATGACAGTCTCTAGATCCATCCACATCTCAACCAATTTTGTTCTTTTTTATGGCTGAGTAATATTCCATTATGTCTTTCTGAATTGCGGTTTTCTCTGGGTATATGCCCAGTAGTGAGATTGCTGGATCATATGGTAATTCTATTTTTAGTTTTCTAAGGAACCTCCATACAGTTTTCCACAGTGGCTGTATCAATTTACATTCCCACCAACAGTGCAA
>NW_020173398.1:1061283-1131829 GCF_003031525.2 Neophocaena asiaeorientalis asiaeorientalis
TCATAGATTAGTTGACCATAGGTGCATGGGTTTATCTCTTGGCTTTCTATCCTGTTCCATTGATCTATATTTCTGTTTTTGTGCCAGTATCACATTACCTTGATTACTGTAGCTTTGCAGTACAATCTGAAGTCAGGGAGTCTGATTCCTCCAGCTCTGCTTCTTTCCCTCAAGACTGCTTTGGTGCTTCAGGGTCTTTTGTATCTCCATGCAAATTTTAAGATTTTTTGTTCTAGTTCTGTAAAAAATGCCAACTGAGATTTTTCTTTTTTTTATTTATTAATTTTTTTTTTGCGGTGCACAAGCCTCTCACTGTTGTGGCCTCTCCCGTCGCAGAGCACAGGCTCTGGACACACGGGCACAGGGGCCATGGCTCACGGTCCCAGCCACTCCGTGGCATGTGGGATCTTCCTGGACCGGGGCACGAACCTGTGTCCCCTGCAGCGTCAGGTGGACTCTCAACCACTGTACCACCACGGAAGCCGTGATATTTTTCTTGTTTTTTGAGGTAGGCTGATATATCTATAAACTTCCATCTTAGAACAGCTTTTGCTGCATCTCATAGGTTTTGGATCATCGTGTTTTCACTGTCATTTGTCTCTAGGTAGTTTTTGATTTCCTCTTTGATTTCCTCAGTGATCTCTTGGTTATTTAGTAACGTATTGTTTAGCCTCCATGTGTTTGTGTAGGCTTGTAGAGTTTCTGCTGTGAAATCAGCTGTTAACCTTATGAGAGTTCTCATGTATGTTATTTTTCGTTTTCCGTCTGCTGCTTTCAATAATTTTTCTTTGTCTTTAATTTTTGCCAATTTGATTACTACATATCTCGGTGTGTTTCTCCTTGGGTTTATCCTGTATGGGACTCTGCACTTCCTGGACTTGGGTGGCTATTTCCTTTCCCATGTTAGGGAAGTTTTCGACTATAATCTCTTCAAATATTTTCTTGGGTCCTTTCTCTCTCTCTTCTCCTTCTGGGACCCCTATAATGCGAATGTTGTTGCATTTAATGTTGTCCCAGAAGTCTCTTAGGCTGTCTTCATTTTACTTCATTCTTTTTTCTGTTCCACAGCAGTGACTCCCACCATTCTGTCTTCCAGGCCACTTACCCATTCTTCTGCCTCAGTTATTCTGCTATTGATTCCTTCTAGTGTAGTTTTCATTTCAGTTATTGTATTGTTCATCTCTGTTTGTTTGTTCTTTAATTCTTCTAGGTCTTTGTTAAACATTTCTTGCATCTTCTCGATCTTTGCCTCCATTGTTTTTCCGAGGTCCTGGATCATCTTCACTATCATTATTGTGAATTCTTTTTCTAGAAGGTTGCCTATCTCCACTTCATTTAGTTGTTTTCCTGCGTTTTTATCTTTTTCCTTCAATTGGTGCATAGCCCTCTGCTTTTTCATCTTGTCTATCTTTCTGTGAATGTGGTTTTTGTTCCACAGGCTGCAGGATTGTAGTTCTTCTTGCTTCTGCTGTCTGCCCTCTCTAAATTATAGTTTTGTTACTACTATTTTGTAGTCATTAATAAATCATATAGGTACTGGGAAACTTTCTCTTAAGTATCAGTTTATGGGCTTTAACCCACATTAATTTTCAATGTTAATTTTATTTTTAAAAATACGCAATGTATCCAAATTGCTCCAACTTCAAAAGGAACAAAAGGTACAGTGAAGTCTTTACTTGCCACCCTGTCCCTCAACCCCCAGTTTCTTTCCCAGAGGAACCCGTGTTGTGATTTTAGCTACCTTATTCTTTTTAACAGCTTACATGGTAAGTATTCAATTTTATATATATTATGGTATTTTGTTTAACTAGTATCCTAGTGATGGACATTTAGCTTTTGAGCTCTTTCCCTATTACAGATAACGAAGTAATGAAAAATCTTGTTTGTGTCATTTCACACATGTGGGAGTGTCTTAGGTCTGTCTCCCTAGAAGCAGAGATTCTGGTGGACTCTTGTGTAAGGGATTTGTTAGGAGAACACTCTCAGAAGAAACCAAAGAAAACGAGGGAAGCAGGACTTGGAAGGGGAAGAAGTGAAGCAAGAATGTGGTTTCAGGTGGAGTCTAGATTCAGTCTTCCTACAGGAAGCTCTGAAGCATAAACTCCAAGCAGTGTCTTTCTGCCCTCAGGCTAGGGATCAGAACATTGTACCCCAATATACAGTCACCAGCTGGGCGCTACCCAAGGGGTGGTGTGGGGGGTATGGGGGCAGCACATGACTCTAGGCACTTCAGGTCCAGGTGGCTCTAATCATCTCAGGGCAGCCCTGGGTGGATGGGCACACCAAAATGGTAGCAGAGATCCCCAGGGATCTAGCTGGGGACCCCAACAGGTTCTGCAACAGTGAGTATAACTGTAGAATAAATTCCTAGAAGTAAAATTGCTGTATGGGGTGAACATTGCTAGTTGTCTACTCAAACAATATTCACCCCCTACCCCCAACCCAATCCTTCTTCCTAATACAGCCCTGATTTTATCTGAAGTAGCTGTATGCCCAATTAAAAACACTTTCCCATCCTCCTTGGCATCTGGGTTGGTCGTGTGACACATTTTTACACACTGAGATGAAGGTAGTAGTTTCTGAGTGTCCCTACCTGAATAAAAAGACAAAACTTATTTTGCCCTCTTCACCCTTTACTTCACATCCTTCTTTCTGCCAGGAGTGTATGTTAACATGAGTCTGGAGGTATAGCAGCCATCTCGTGACCATGAGACAGAAAACAGGAAAATAAAGGCCTGTGTCCTAAATGTCAACACAAGCCATGAACAGAAATACAGTGTCTTCCTGTACCCAGGCTTCAGTGTAGTATTGGTAAGTATTATTATACAAACTCACATTCATTTTTATGGTATTTTACAAATTACAAGTGTGCTTTCACAAACTTTACCCCACTTCATTCTTTCAATCCCTTCATGTCTGTGTGATAGATATTGGTACTCTTTTAAAAATCTCCTGCACTATTAAGAGTATAGAATTCATTGATAGATAATTTTGAATTAGTTTACTTTACTTCTAACAACTAGCTACGGTTCACTGCCCTAAACATATGGAACATTTAAATTTGGGACACGGACATGTCTTGTAACAGAGTATTTGCAGAAGGGGCTTCATACCTCAAAATTGAAGTGATAGGGTAGAGTTTCACGAGAGCACCAAAGGTCAAAGAAAAGATGCATTACATGGGAAAGAAATAGTGAAGAAAGGATGTCTATATGTTACCAAAGGCAAATTTTACCCATTCTGAAATTTTGCACAGTCCTGTGTAGGAAAATAAATGTTCCCCGTGTTCCTGCAAAATCCCAGCCTCTTGAGCATTGATACTGATCTACTGTGAAGATGAGAATGTTTTCTTTTATGTCCCCCAGGAACATTTGCTCCTCTTTATAGCCTTGAATTGCCAAGCCATTTGCTGCCATTTAAAGGGTAATAAAACTTCTGTATCTTACCTGGGATTACTGTGAAGATGAGAATGTTTTCTTTTATGTCCCCCTGGAACATTTGCTCTTTATAGCCTTGAATTGCCAAGCCATTTGCTGCCATTTAAAGGGTAATAAAACTTCTGTATCTTACCTGGGGTCAAAGCCTTTCATTCCAGGATAGCGAACTTTCTCTCTTCCGTAGGGAGACCTTGGGAAGGATAGAGAGCTATCTCCCTACCTACATACATGTCAAAAGAGGAGAAAACCCTGGTTGTAATCTCAGAGAGGCTGGTTTTGTCTTCTCCACAAAGACAATTTAGATACTTTAGCTTCCAAAGGGTAAGAATCCAAGACTCTTCCCCTCCTATTCCTAAGGAAAATTAGTTTACATCAGGGACAAAGATTTTTCTCCTTTCTTCGACGAGGGGAAAGAGGACTGGTTGCCTCTTCCCATGTAAACTCCCAGATCCATATTTGTGTTCCTCTACTACAGTTTGATCCCTCCATATATATAGGCTTAGCCACCCCACTCTCACTGTGTCATCTGAGGGGTGCTAGGCCCGAGGGACAAAGCTTCAGTGTTATTCTGACACTATGAGTAAATAAAGTTCTGATCTCCGATCCAGAAACCTGGTGTTACTACTAGCCTTCTTCTCTCTCTCTTCCTCTCTCTCTCCCTCTCTCAATCCCTCTCTCTCTCTCCCTCCCTCCCTGTCTCTATGCAGGTAGGTGACCTTCTCAGACCCCTCACAGTTTCTGACTTGACATCTTCCTTTAGGAAATCAGTGAATTACTTTCTTTATTAGTGATTCAACCAACATTGAGTTTCTCATTTGTATACATATCTCTTATGTATTGTCCTGCCTAAAATGGAGGAAATCTAAAAATGAGGAAACATCAAGAAACTCCAAATCTACTCCAAATCTACTCTAAAACCTGTTGGTCTTTGTGCTTCAAAAATGTCAATGCTAAAAAAAAAAACGTCAATGCTATAGAAGACAAAGTCTGAGGAACTGTTCCAGATTCAGGGAGATGGAAGACACACAGGGACTGGAACTAAATGAAATGTGTGAAGGGGAAGGATTGTTACAGAGGTTATTAGAACAATTGGCAAGATTTGCATATGGACTGTAGATTGATAACAACAAACATCACTCTCTCAATTCCCCTCCTGTCTCATTGGTTGCTACTTCTCAGTATCCTTTGCTAATTTCTCTACATCTCCCCAAACTCTAAATTCTTGTGTGCCACAAAAGTCACACTTTGAACCTCTTCCTGTCTTTGACTTCTCTTGCTCCTTAGGTGGGCTTAACTAGTTGTACGGCTTTAAAGATCATCTGCAAGCTAATTCCCCAATTTATATCTCCAAGCCTTGACCTCTCCTCTGAACTCCTGCTTATTCAGCATATCCACTTGGATGTCAGACTGGCATCAAAAACTCAACTTATCTAAACACAAACACTTGATTTCCTCCCAAACATATTCCTTCTAGAGCATTACCCATCTCAGTGAAGAAAAACTTTTCTCTTACGTGTTTAGAGCAGAAATCTTGGAGTCATCTTTGATGTCTCTATTTTTCTCAAACTGTACCTGAATCCTTTAACAAATTTTATTGGCTTTAAATTAAAAATGCAATATATCCATAATCTGACCATTTTGTACCACTTCACTGTTACCATTCTGTTCCCAATCATCATCATTTCTTGCCCAGATTTTTGCAATAACTTTCCAACTAATCTCTATACTTCTCTGTATCTATCCTTCCTACTGTTATAATGCAAGCCAGATCATGTCACTTTGCCTCAAAACCTCCAGCGACATCCTAGTTCACTCCTGATCTTAAAAACAAAGACCCAGGCCTAATCTCCCTGACCTCATTTCCTTATATTCTTCCCCTTGGACCCTCAGCTCCAGCCATACTGGCTTCCTTTCTGTTCCCTGAATGCAAACATGCTTCCACCTCAGGACCTTTGCACTTACTCTTTCTTCTGTTTGGAACACTCTTTCATCACATTTCCATATGGCTTCCTCCCTCACTTCCTTTGAGTCTTTATTCAGATGTCACCTTCATTGTAAAGCTTTCCTTGAGCACCCTATATACTATTTTGTATTTCTGCCCCCCACCCCCGGACTGCCTATTCCCCTTGCTCTATCTATTTTTTCACCTATTACCATTCGATATAGTATCTATTAATTTGTGGTTTTTTGTGTTCCCCAGTTGAAGTAAATTCCTTGAGAGCAAAAACTTAGTTTCTCATTCACTATTTTATCCCTAGACCTAGACCAATGCCTGTCATATACTAGGTGCTCAATGGACATTTGTTGAATATATGAATCATAATTGTATGTAAGAAACACACATAGAATTGAAAATAGTTTTATTTGGTTAAAAGCCTTGGAAAAATAGAGAACAAGGTCATGTAGATGTGGGTATTTGGAGGATTTTCAGATCTATGGGAAAATTGCCCTGGTCAGCAATACAGAAGAAGGAAGTTGAATAGCTGGCCCTCATACATGAGATAAGAGAATGCAAACCAAATTAAGTTTCAGACTTGAGACTACCAGATCTCCAGTAAGCCAAGGACACATTGGAAGCTGACCAAAGGAGTGCGTGAAGTCCACAAAATGGATTCCCCAGGCATGTACTGGTTACTGTAGAAATGGGCTTCCTCCTGAAGATATTACAATGAGAAATAGTGAACAGTCAACAGAGGCTGAAAAGCACATTGGTCTAATTAGTGCCACCTTGGAGGAAGATCTGGGGAAAATGTTTGAACAATAGCCAGAGGATAAGCTAACCTGAGTACAGAGTTTAGGTAAACTCGGCTCACTTGAGACTTGGGCTCAAGGACTTCGTGGTGACTGAATATCCATGAACCTTTCTCTGACTGGTATGGTGATTGGGGTTTATGTTTATAAATTTGATGTTTCCCTCACCAACATCGATTCACTTTGTACTTCAATAAAAACGAAGTGTCACTGACCCAGGTTCGATTGACTGACTTGCAGCAAACTGAACACAGAGACGTTGAGGTTTGCAGCAGAGAATAGGTTTATTTACAAGGTAGCCAAGCAAGGAGACAGCAGAACAAGTCTCAAATCCACCTCCACCAAGAGAGGGTTTAGGGGTATTTATGGGATAAAGAGGTAGGGTGGTGAGGCATGGGGAAAGATGGTTGGAGGTAAGAAAAGTGAGGTAATTGGTGGTCTGCACAAATGTAGTTGAGCTCATGGCTTGTCCTAGGATGCATGTTCAGAAAATGGCAGCATTAGCATGTTCTCAGGGTGGGATTTTTGGCCTTCTGACGTCAAAAGGTCATTCATCGGACACTCATCGGGCCCAGGTGAATGGTCAGTGGTCTCAACCGGTCTGAACCAGACAAGAATTAGCTCCAAGTTCCTGAAAAACAACTTAGGCAACTGTTACCTAAGTTGATGGCAGTGACCCATACGTCAGAGATGTTATCTATAGGGGGCGGTCAAAGGAGTCTTGTGATAATATTGTCTAAGTTAAGTGAAGCTTGAAGGGTATGCAGTTTGCAAGAACAATTAAAGCGAACTTGAACAGTGAAGGCAGGTTACAACTTACTATTTATTAGACAAGCAAGTTATAGTTTAATGGGTCTAGCAGTATTCAGTTTCAAAAGTGGTTTTTTGTTTCGGTTTGGTTTGATTTGATTTCTGGAAGGAAATAGAATTTATTCTCTAGGTACTTGGTGTGCCCTGGTGCGGGGATGGAGTGTCTATGTCCTCTTACTGTTTGGTTGCTTTCTCTGCCTCTCACCACAGTTGAAAAGAGAGTATCAAAGAGGAGAGCAACATGAATCCACAATTAATATACAGTGTGGTAGTGTTCTAACATACCAAAGACCTCAGGTCAGTATACTAGCGATAATTATTACGAAAAAGTTATTTTTCTACGGTACTTTATAAATTCAAGTGTGCACTATACACTCTCATTCTCACAACTACCCCATGATCTAGTGTCAACCCTCCCATTTTACAATGAAGAAATTGAGGCTCAAGCAAGGTAGGATGACTTTTGCTCAAAGTCACTCAGTTGTGACCTAAACCTAGAGAATAGATATGTCCTGGTGTGTCCAGGAGAGTCCCAGTTTATACCTATAGTCCCAGTGTAATTATTAATAGCACCTCTTTCACTCTCCAAAGTCTCTTAGTTGGACAATAAATTATATGGTCATTCTGCTAAAACTGGCTTCTTTCATTCACTCAGTTCCAATCTTTCATTATTGCTTTGCTTCCTCCACTTATGACAGATCAGGGTGGTTATACCAGTCTAAAGAGCTGGCTTCAGACCATGAAATCACTTCTATGAGAAAGGGCATTTCAAACTGCAAACAAATAAGTCAACAAGTAACTTTTAAAATTGAAAGTTACCAGTATAGTGAAGCAAATAAATGGTCGGGATCTGAATCATAGTTCTATTACTTCCCAGGAGAAGTTGGGGAAATTAATGTGGAAAAATATCAGCCAGAGCACCATTAGCGTAAGAGTTCATTTTTAAAGTGTCAGGCTTGAGAAGGCTCCTGAAGGAGCTAAGGAATCGTCTGTCTTGGAGAAAGAAGGAGCAAGAATTTTATAGCATTTTAGCGATGGTCGGGGAGGGGATTGTCAGCCAAAATTCAGCTAGTTTTGGGAATAGTTGGTCAGAAAAGCTTCTTAGAGGAGGAGGGAATTGTTGCAGATTAGCAGCCATTGTTTGGGCGATTTGGATCCATCAGAATGAGTGGGAGGAACAGTTAGGGGCTAAGATGCTGTGCAAGAAGGAATGGGAGGAACAACTTCAGGCAGAGACACGCAGGGGCCACGTGGGAAATTCTCAGGACTTCAAGGTCTCTTACATTAATTAACCTCTCCAAGCCTCATTTTACAGATTTGTAGGTGGTTCTGAGGATTGAAGGTACTCAGTACAAATTGTTCAATAAATGGCAGCTGTTATTATTTCTTTGAGCCCCTCCTCCACCCCACCACTTACCCCCACCCCTTGTTCCTAGAGAAGTAGCTAAGCGTGTAGATTCTGAAGCCTCACTGCCTGGGTTAGAATCCTGGCTCTACCAGTTATTAGCTTTGTGACTGTTAGCTGAAAGGACCCCAAGCTATAAAGAGGGCAAAAATGCAGATTATTTGGGGTCTTAGAATTGCAGTTCGGGGATCTCAGATTCCCCTCTGGAGGAAAATGGGTAAGCATTTTATGGGAAAAAGGGGGAAGTTTACCAAGAGTTGTTTGGTAAACTCTTGTTTACCAAGAGTTTGGATTGGAGGGTAAAATTGTTCTATACATACAATTCGGTTATGGAACACATCTCATCCTTAGTCCAAACAAAGTCCAGTTCTCAACGTTCTTCCTTCCTTTTGCCAACTCAGCAACTATTCAGCAGTTTAATTTAGAGTGTTCAGCAAAAGTCCAGCACTGGTGCATTAAGGAGGAGGCCCTCAGGTCACATTTCAGTCGTTCCTGACATAGCTTTTTTAACAGTGACCTTAGGTAGGCTAATTAGTTTGTCTGTACCTCAGTTTCCTCATCTGCAAAATTAAAACCAATAAAACATAAATCGTTCAGAAGAGTAAATGTGTTATTAAATATAAAGCAGATACAATAGCATCTGACACATATTTAGTGCTTAATAAACGTTATTATTTTCTTTCTTCACTTACCTTGCCATCTGAAGGAGGGTAGAATGGAAATGAGGGTGAAGATATATTTGCCAGAGAGGTTTACAGCAGTGCCATCTCCAGAACTCTTACATAGTTGGGCTTGGGGCTGACAATTTGTTTGGAAGGGGAAGAGTGACAAAAGGGGGCTTCGATTGGCATTTGTGCCTCCATAAGTTTAATGAACTCTCCCACATAACTCCTTTGATGTGGGCAAAAGACTACTTTCTCAAAGAATTAGCCCAACACAAATTTCCATCATGCTGCACTGTTCACCACTTCTCTCACCCCAACCAAGTTGCCATCCCTAAACGCCAACATTCTTGATCTGGAAGGGAGGGCAATGGGACTTTCTCAACACTTTCTTGGATTTGCACACTACGTCCACCATTTTCTACTTAGATTACATGTTCTAGGTCAATAAATAGAACACAATGTACTAAAGAAGCTTCTACTTACACTTTACATAAGCTTGAGAAAATTGTTTATAACAGAGGATGAAAACTCTTAGAGGCATCTGGGGTAGGGTCTAGAGAGTGTGCATAGAAATTATGGAAGCAGGGAACCTCCCAAATTGGACTTGGACCTCACCCACTCAACAGATTGGAACAGGGTGTCAATTCATAGTAGTTTTGAAACAGGAGGGAAGGTGGCAGGGAACAACCTTTGAAAGAATAACATAGCCTGAGGACATGACATAAACTGATTAAAACAAAATGGGTCCAAGATGGCAGACAAGTTGACTTCCACTAGACCTTGAGCCTCAGTGTACACTCACTGTAACACATCAGCAAGCTAAATGACACACCCACAGGCTCCATGACAGTTCCAAGGATCCATAAGGATCAAAAAGTGGGCAGTGGTCAATTCTTGGAAATCCCCGCCCCTTCCTGAAATACTCCTCTCACTCATTAGCCATGAAATTACCCATCCCTATAAAAACTGACAAACTCCATATCCTGGTGACTTTCTCACCTTCTGAGATGGCCCACAATCTGTCTGTGGAGTGTGTTTCTCTCTAAATAAATCGACTTCTTACCTATCGCTTTGTCTCTCACTGAATTCTTTCTGCAATGAGACATCAAGAACTTGAGCTTCATTAAGTCCTGAAACCAACTGTGTGATCTCAGTTGGAAGACGGTGGGTTTTGGCCGGGTTCAAATCCCGGCTGCGTGGGTTCTAGTCCCAGTCAGGGTTTTGGCCAGGTTTGAGTCCCAGCATGTAGGTTCAAGTCCCAATCTGAGGTGCACGGTTTCAGTTTACAGGTGCTTTATTTGTTACAAATTACTCAGATTTTACTATATTTTCCTTGGGGTGGGAGGAATCTTCCTTTTTTGGCTTTTTGAAAATAACATAGATTTCTTCATTTGTCAAAAGAATTAATGACCAGTCCAACAGCTTTTCTTTAGCCCTAAGATTAGAAGAATAGTGATTAACTCCCATCTACTGTTTAGTAGTTTCATTCCCTGCATTCATAAAATTTCCATTATATTCTTGCTGGAACTGTTCAGATTCTGTCTAAAACCAAAGGCTCTAGTACTACTGACAGTTTTGTTCGTTTGTTTTTTGGTTTTGTTTTTTTGGCCGCACCTAGGTCCTTGGCAGTGAAATCTGTCATAAGTATCAATGTTCTACACATTTTTACTCTCTTTACAATGGCAACAGTGCTTTATAGAGATATGTGCTGTTGTTAATCAAGGCCCGGAAAGGCTGGCCATTTTTTTCCCATGTTATGGACAAGGAAATTAGCCCCTTCTGAAATCAACACAACAGCACAGGCACATTTCTAAAAGTTGAAAAGCCACCTAACAAAATAAGATACTTCATGTTTTACTCCATGGAACAAATATACAGAATTGTAACACTTCTACGAAGTCAAATTATTGTTTCTAAATTTAAGGTTCATACCTTTTGGCATCAGACTAGAGGGCCCTATCCATCCCAAGATAATGCAAATATTCAACTAGGTTTTTTGGGTATTTATTGTTTTATTAAAAGTGTTTCGACATTTCATTTTGCTCCTCTATATTTTTGTATTTTAACTTGAAAGATAATTAAAAATGAATAAGAAAAATAAAAACACATATAGGAGGTACACCGTGTCAAATAAATAATAAGGTAGACAATAAGCATAGAAAGAGTTAGGGAAAAAAGGATGAAAACTAAAGGGTGCTAGATACAAAGTCCTTGCAATCTCGAGAGCATAAATATTTGTGTTTTCCAGTAATGCAGGTTTGTTTTAGGCATTATTATCTTAAAATAAGGCTTTGTGAAGGAGGTAGGATTGATTTAGGCCTTAGAGAATGGAAGTAATATGGGTTAAGAGGAGAGGAAAAGGAGAGTAGAAAGATCAGGGGAAGGAAAAATGCAACAAAGAATTGAGATTATCTTAAGAGGGAAATAAGCCAGTTTGTCTCAAGTATAATATTTAGGCAAGGAGAAAGCTAGGGTCATAGGGTCCACATTAGAAGAACTTGGAATTAGGATTTAAGGACTTTTACACTTTAATCTGCAAAACTCAGAGACAAATTGAAGAACTGACTAGAGTTTTAACTTGCATTTGCAAAGGAGACACCTAATCAAGAAAATAAGATGCATTTGCGTAGAAAACCACAAGGTCAGGCGATAACTCAGATTGTTACATGGTAGTGGACAATTCTGATTGGGTGACAGCTGGCTCCATTTTGATAAAAAGAGAAACAAGATGTTTCTGTCTTTTGAATAAAAAACAACTTTATGGCTTATCTTGGAATTCAAGGCTTTTAGAATATTCCTGTATTTCATGGCTTATCTTAGCATGCAAGGCTTTTAGGAATGTCAGCTTTTTCCAGGCTGTGGTACAGGATGGGATTGATTAGCTATTATGGTGGACAGGGTTAGACAAGATATCAGTTTTCTTTCTCATGTTGTATAGACTAGAGTGTAGAACCTCAAACATCCATAGGCTTTAGCAGGACCACCAGGTAGAGTAGTGCTGATTGTACAGGTTGTGCACAACTCTAGGGAGTGCTATGCGCACAGTCCCCCTGGAGTTATACAATGCAGTCTGCTCAGCCATACTTGGAAACCTGGAGGCCAGGCAGGTAACACAAATCAGTGAAGCATCTAAAGGATTCCAGCTAATTAAAAAACAATGTTCAGAACACTGAACACAGAACACAATTTGCAGACTACGTCCGGCCTTGGAGCTGGATCCAGTTTGGGACCTGTGCTACAGAATGTAGAGTCAGTCAATATTTTTGAGCAGGGTAATGATACATTAAAGAGGTTTATAAAATAGATTATAGAGAAAAGAGATTAGAAAGAAGGAGACCAGTCAAAAACCTACTTCAGTGATTTGGTGTTGAGGAAACAGGGACCTGGGCCAGGGCCATGGTAATAGGAATATTTGTTTTGGTGGCAACCATTTGCAATAGGAAATGCTAATAGGTCAACTTTTTGGTACTGGGAAAATAGGTCCTATTCTAGGGTGCTAGATACAAAGTCCTTGCAATCTCAAGGAGATAAATATTTTCCTGTAATATAGATTTGCTTTAGGCATTATCTTCTGATTCAAAAATTAATTTCAAATGTGTTAATATTTTCAAAGACATAGTTTTTCTTTTTTTCAGCATTAGCTATTAGCTATTAGCCTTTCTCAATCTGTATTTAAGACTTAAAGCCTATCATAGCTTTTGCCAAGAACATAAAGATTCTAGGTAATAAGGAATGATAATAGTATCAAAAAAACAATATGTTTATAATACTGTAAAGTTTTTAAAAAATGGCTTCACATATATTTGATATGAGGCTCATAGGACCTTTAAGAAAAAAATCAGGATGTGGTAATAGCAGGGTTTTTTTTTTTTTTTTTAATTTATTATTTATTTATTTTTGGCTGTGTTGGGTCTTCGTTTCTGTGCGAGAGCTTTCTCCAGTTGCGGCGAGCGGGGGCCACTCTACATTGCAGTGGGCGGGCCTCTCCCGTTGCGGAGCACAGGCTCCAGACACGCAGGCTCAGTAGCTGTGGCTCACGGGCTCAGCCGCTCCGCGGCATGTGGGATCTTCCCAGACCAGGGCTCGAACCCATGTCCCCTGCATTGGCAGGCGGACTCCCAACCACTGCGCCACCAGGGAAGCCCAATAGCAGGGTTTTTAATCTCTGTTTTGTGGAAGAGACATTGAGACCCAGGTAAAGTCTCTTGTTCAGTATCACTACTAAATAGTAAAACCAGAATTCAGAGAATTCCCCAGTGGTCCAGTGGTTAGGACTCTGTGCTTTCACTGCTGAGAGCTTGGGTTCACTCCCTGGTTAGGGAACTAAGATCCTGCAAGCTGTGTAGCTTGGCCAAAAAAACCCCCAAAACAACAACAGCAATTAAAATCAAGGTCTTCCATTTTCAAGCACTGTAACTTTTCCTACAGATAATGAATGGGAACCCATGAAAACCATGCCTTGCCCACTGGGTTAGATGTTTCTCTGAAATGACAGTGGAGCCTGTTAATCTTGCCACCTTTGCCCAGCCCCATGACTTGGTCAAGTTCCAGGCTCTCATAATGGTCCAGCCTGTTAAAGTGGTTAAAGTGGTTTAAAAAGTGGTTAAAAACTCTTTCATTAAGGAAAAAACACACTTTCTTTAAAATTTTTAAGGCATATTTGTCATTTTTAAATTTTCACAATGGTTTGCACATAAGTCCTTACTAAAATGAATAAAAGAGTAAAGGTCTGAGATAAATAATGGAAATGATTGGAAAATTTGCAGGTTTAGTACTGCAGTAAGTCACATCCACCAGCAAAATAATTTTTTATGCTTGACTCTTTTACTTATCATAAATGGTTAAAAGGGGAGGACAACTCTCTTGGATAATCTGAAGCAGAACTTCAAGAATCAGTTTCAGTTCCACCTGGTTATACCCTCAAAATTAGTTTTCCCTTCATACTTTTTTTATATGATCCCATTTGGCAGTCACACCCTCTTGCTGGAAGAATTTCTCATTGTTCTGTGATCAAGGGTATTCATTTGTCTTAACTGGTACTCTACTGTTCGTCATGCAAACATGATTTTTGCTTTGAACACAATTTTGATTTGATACATTCTTAGATTGTTCTTCACACATGTGTGGGTTTTTAGTATATATCATTTTTCTCTGCCTGGTTAATTCTCACGTATGCTATCTGGGTATTTGTTCATGCTTTTATGCTAACACCCATACTGCTTTGTTCAGTAAAGCCTTATTGCTGGATAATTTGAATATAGTAGCAAATAGCTCACCTATCACTACTAACCACTTTAAAAGCAAAATTGCTTTCTCTAAAGTTTATAATAATGTCACATAACACATCTTTATCAAATGAATGATTAAATGGATATCAGCTAAGAGAAGAAGTATTATGGCCAACTTTGAGTGGGATGTTACAAAAAGTAGGAGATTCTAATGTTTTAAATATTTTTTGAAGTGTAATAAAAATGGTTTGTCTAGTCGTAGGGTAGAATTTGAAACATTTTAAGAAATCATGCCTAAGCAATAAAGGGTGAGCAGAAGGCTCACCCTAATAATTAGTTTCTGCAGAGAATGGTAAAAGTAAGAGCTGCACCCAACTTCATGTCAACTCCTATGTGCCAGCAGCTCCTTCAGATGCTTCCTGGTGGCTGTCCCAAGACTCCAAGAACCTTGCTGCATTCTGTCCTCCTAGACAAAATTGCTCAACTAAGACTGAGTTCTCCCTGGAATGCTCAGGGTTTCATACCTAAACTTCTCCTCAATCACTGTCACGAGACCAAATTCTAAGAGTTATATGTCTCACAGTGTGCTGTTAGCATAGACACTGAGTCCACATCCTGCAGCTGTTACTACTGCCGCTACTCCTGCTCTCCCTACATTTCTACCATATAAATGTACTGCAAACAGGGGTTCATCATGCTCAATAATACCGTAATGCCCAATCGCAGGGTACCAGGGAGCAGCCCGCTGTTCATAGGCATACAAGACCAGATATTTTAACATTTCCATGTTGGTATATGCCCTTCCTCAAGAGCAAAACCAGATGTCAGGTGGACAGGTGTTTTCTCTTATTCAAGACTTGATCCTTATTTTTGCCAGTGTAATCACTGTCATTGAGACCGAGCACTCAGAACTTCTTATGCTGCACTCTCCAGAGCCTCCATTCTAAGAATGATGAAACCATCTCTGTACTTCAAGCCCATCTAGTCAAAAAGACTGCCCAGAAGCCAGTCAGCAGTGCTACTGAGGTCCTGAGGCTTAAAACTGATCAGGGGGAGGGACTTCCCTGGTGGCGCAGTGGTTAAGAATCTGCCTGCCAATGCAGGGGACACGGGTTTGAACCCTGGTCCGGAAAGATCCCAGATCCCACACGCTGCAGAGCAACTAAGCCCGTACACCAACTACTGAGCCTGCACTCTACAGCCCGTGAGCCACAACTACTGAGCCAAAGTGCCACAACTACTGAAGCCTGCATGCCTAGAGCCCGTGCTCCGCGACAAGAGAAATCAGTGCAATGAGAAACCTGCACACCGCAACAAAGAGTAGCCCCTACTCGCTGCAACTAGAGGAAGCCCACGTGCAGCAATGAAGACCCAATGCAGCCAAAAATAAATAAATAAAATAAACAATTAAAAAAAAAACTGATCGGGGTAACAAGAAAAAACTCATGTTTCATCCAAGAAAACTAGCTAAACACTGAAAAACTTCAATAGTATGTGTGGGGGGGTGGTTACAAAATAAAATGAAATTTTAAGTAGAAAAAAAATTGAAACACATAGACTGAGAAAATGCCATGTCTAGCAAACAATGCTAGTCCTAGATTATTTATGTAGCTTTAAAAAAGCAGAGAGGAAGGAAGGAAGGAGGGAGGGAAAGGAAAAATATAAAAAGGGAGCCTCTTTATCCAGAAATCAATGAGAAAGGTACAAGCCTTGGTTCTATATACCCTGAAACTACCTTTTCAAGTTAGTTAACGGTCCTTCATAGCATAGTGCTACTTCTTTATTTATCATTGGTATTGCATAAATTTATGGCTGATGTACTTTATACTGATATGTTCGTATTTTTGTTATGTTGAGAATGCTTTATAGACTCTTTTGTAACTAAGACATAATTCACATCCTTTACTACATAAATTATTTGTAGCCATATGTAATCTTGATGTTCTGATGATTGACTGAGAAAAAGGCACAAAAAATTTCAAATAGTGTCTCTGGTGCCAGGACAAACCAGGAGCATTGTGATCCTAACAGCTGTTCAAAGACTGAATAGTACTGACTTCCACTGCATACCAGAAGCCCACAGTAAGAAGATAAGCTACCAGATATGACCTTCACGTCTCACATCATCAAATTAGGAGGAAGAATTTCAGCAGCAGAGCAAATTACAACCTCACTCCATTGATCTACCCAGTTAACACTGCATATTACAGAGTGGTGCATATGTGCAAAAGGAACCACTTCAAGTATCACAAACACTTACTATAGGATGCAGATGATGGTAAGGAGACTGATTAATGTTGTAAATTTGGGATAGCTTTAATTATATATGTTATTTCAAAAAGTTCTTACTAGCAGGGTTTAAGAAATCATGACACCGACGTGAATTACAAAATCAATAAAACCTTCCAAGATTCTGCAAACCTCGCACTTCTGTCTCCTTGACATTCTCCTGTTACACTTGAGACAGGCTGTTGAGATTGAGGGGGAGGCTGAATGGACAGCCTGAAGAAAATTGTAAAAGTTTGTTAAAACCTGATGAGGGAATTTTGGAGAAGCAGATGGCTCAGAACAAATAAAAAGATTGCTAAGCTCTGTTGGAGGTTCACCTGAATTTAGAGGTCACAGATTTATTGTGGTGTTTGCATGCCAGACCCCTTAAGTTTATTTTCACATTTAATCCTCATGACATCCATATATGTAAATATAATTTTCCTGATTATACAGAATTTAAGTCACTAATATAAGCTTCCACTGCTAGTTAGTTAGGGTTTTATAGTTGTAGACAACAGAAAATTACTCTGGCTAATATAAGATAAAAGGAATTTCTTTTAAAGGATGTGTGCAAGTTGACAAAACAAAGAGGAGGCTAGTGAACCAATATGTAAAGGATGAAACTAAAGCATTTTCACGGGTCTCACTAATAGAAATGGATAGACTGATTCTTTAGGACATAGCTGCCTGTGTAAATCACTTAATGTCTTTGGATCACTCCACTCCAGAGTCCAATTCCAGAGAGAGAGAGAGAGAGAGACTATTTGCCCTAGCAAAGGTCATATGCTTACTTAGCAGGGTGCCTCCAGGATTGGAACACAGTGTTGGAGAGTTAATTCACCAGAGGAGAATTGGGATGCTGTCACCAATAGAAAAGGGGCTGCGATCTCTTACCATACTAAGATATTACATAGTTATTGACTAAATTCCCAAGCTGTACATTTTATCCCTGTGACTCATTTATTTTGTAACTGGAAGTTTGGAACTCTTAATCTCCTTCATCTATTTCTCTTCTCCTACACCATACCCTTGCCGTCTGGCAACCACCTGTTTCTTCTCTGTTCTATGATTCTGTTTCTGTTTTGTTATATTATGATAATTTTGAAATGTATAGAAATATTGAATCACTGTGTTGTACAATAGGAACTAACATAGTGTTGTAGGTTAATTACACTTTGAAAACAAACAAAAAACCAAACAAACTCATAGAAAAAGAGATCATATCTGTTACCAGAGGCAGGGGGTGGGAGAGGGGGAATTGAATGAAGGTGGTCAAAAGGTAAAAACTTCCAGTTATAATATACATAAGCACTAGGGGTGTAATGTACAACAATTAACATTGCTGTATGTTATATACAAAAGCTGTTAGGACACACACCTATGGTCAATTTATCTGTGACAAAGGAGGCAAGAATATACAATGGAGGAAAGAGAGTCTCTTCAATAAGTGGTGCTGGGAAAACTGGACAGCTACATGTAAAAGAATAAAATTAGAACATTCTCTAACATCATTCACAAAAATAAACTCAAAATGGATCAAAGACCTAAATGTAAGGCTGGATACTATAAAACTCTTAGAGGAAAACAGAACACTCTTTGACATAAATTGCAGCAGTACCTTCTTTGATCCACCTCCTAGAGTAATGAAAACAAAAATAAACAAACGGGACCTAACTAAACTTAAAAGCTTCTTCACAGCAAAGGAAACCATAAATAAAATGAAAAGACAACCCACAGAATGGGAAAAAATATTTGCAAACAAAGCGACTGACAGGAATTAATCTCCAAAATATACAAACAACTCATGCAGCTTTATATCAAAAAGTAAACCAAACAACCTAATCAAGAAATGGGCAGAAGATCTAAATAGACATTTCTCCAAAGACATACAGATGGCCAACAAACACATGAAAAGATGCTCAACGTCACTAATTATTAGAGAAATGCAAATCAAAACTACTGTGAGATATCACCTCACACTGGTCAGAATGGCTGTCATCAAAAAATCTACAAACAGTCAATGCTGGAGAGGGTGTGGAGAAAAGGGAATCTTCTTGTACTGTTGCTGGGAATGTAACTTGATACAGCCACTATGGAAAACTATGGAGGTTCCTTAAAAAGCTAAAAATAGAACTACCATATGACTCAGTAATCCCACTCCTGGGCATATATCTGGAGATTCAAAAAATATATGCACCCCAATGTTCATTGCAGCACTATTTACAATAGCCAAGACATGGAAGCAACCTAAATGTCCGTTGACAGAGGAATGGATAAAGAAGAGGTGGTACATATATACAATGGAATATTACTTAGCCATAAAAAAAGAATGAAATAATGCCCTTTGCAGCCACATGGATGGACCTAGAGATTATCATACTAAGTGAAGTAAGTCAGACAGAGAAAGACAAATATATGATATCACTCATATACGGAATCTAATTTTTTAAAAAATGAACTTATTTACAAAACAGAAACAGACTTACAGATATCGAAAACAAATTTATGGTTACCAAAGGGGAAAGGTGAGGGGCGGGGAGGGAATAAATCAGGAGCTTGGGATTAACATACACCTACTACTATATGCAAGATAGATAACCAACAAGGACCCACTGTATAGCACGGAGAACTCTACTCAATATTCTATGATAACCTCTATGAGAAAAGAATCTCAAAAAGAATGAATATATGCATATGTATAACTGAATCACTTTACTGTACACCTGAAACTAACACAACATTGTAAATCAACTATACTCCAATAAAATTTTAAAAAGAAAGGAAGCTATTAGGAGAGTACATTCTAAGACTTCTCATCACGAGGAAAATGTTTTTTTTCTATTTCTTTAACTTTGTATGAAATGATTGATGTACTTAGTGTGGTAATCATTTCATGATGTATATAAGTCAAATCATTATGCTGTACACCTTAAACTTACAGAGTGCTGTATGCTAATTATATCTCAACAGAACTGGAAGAAAAGAAACAAAGGAAAGGAGTTGGATGATGGTGAGCAAAAGTTAGTAAGTATCCACAGCAGATAAAATAGCAAAATTAAGATGTGAATTTGTCAGATGTAAAACCTAATGTTGTATGTTCTTTACCAAGTTGCCTCCTGATAGGAATGGAGAAGGTAGATTGCCATGTGAGGTTAGAGCACAAGTGAAACAGAAGAGTAAGAATGTGCAAACTTTGAGAATGTAGGAAATGATGATGGCTGACAGGGTCTCTGAGCGAAGGAAGAGAGTGAGGCCAGGAGGGGACTGGAAAACCAGGAGAAGTGGAGGGACAAGGCAGTAAGACATGTGAAGTGAGGACGTTTCTGAGAATGTTCTGAAATGATGCCAGAAATTCTATTATGTAAACCAAGCTAGAGATGTCCTGAGAAGCTGAGTATGTCATGAAGGGTCATCAAAGAACAAATACATTTCTAACTGTGTTTTAGTTTCTGATATGATCAGAAGCACACTAGTTACTTGGTTTATTGAAAAGTTCAGCAGGAGGGAGACAGTTAATGGCCATAGACATCTTAAAAATAAAAGCTGCCCCAGAAATATTATGGCTTTGTGTTAAACAAAGAAAAAATGAAAACTATATTGATCATGATATTTATTTATTTATTGGCTGTGTTGGGTCTTTGTTGCTGTGCACGGGCTTTCTCTAGTTGTGGCGAGTGGGGGATACTCTTCGTTGCAGTGCATGGGCTTCTCATTGCAGTGGCTTCTCTTGTTGCGGAGCACGGGCTCTAGGCACGTGGGCTTCAGTAGTTGTGGCATGCGGGCTCAGTAGTTGTGGTTCCCGGGCTCTAGAGCGTAAGCTCCGTAGTTGTGGCACATGAGCTTAGTTGCCCCGCGACATGTGGGATCTTCCTGGACCAGGGCTCAAACCAGTGTCCCCTGCATTGGCAGGCGGATTCTTAACCACTGAGCCACGAGGGAAGTCCTTGATCATGATATTTAAAAAGTAAAGAATGTCTGAAGAACATTTTATGAATGAACTTATTTTTCTACCCACCCCCTTTCCCAAAGAACTGTGCTATGATTCTAATTCTCTCAAACAACAGAAGTGTTAACAGAAACCTAGAGGCAATAGGTTTTAGGTGCTTAAAGATAGTCTTACTGGTTGGAAAAAAAAAAAGTAAAAAGGTGTCTTTATTTGCTTTGTATGAAAGAAAGGAAAATACATTAGAGGAAACCTGCCATTTATGAAAAGAGCAGAACATATTGAAAATGAACCTTCCTAGAGAGTAGAGAAATGGCTGTGGCTATAAAAAGGCAACATGAAGGATCCTTGTGGGGATGGAAACACTGAATCTTGCCTGTATCAATGTCAATATCCTGGTTGTGATATTGTATTATAGTTTTTGTTTTGTTTTGTTTTGTTTTTGCAGTACGTGGGCCTCTCACTGTTGTGGAGTACAGGCTCCAGACATGGAGGGTCAGCGGCCATGGCTCATGGGCCCAGCCGCTTCGCGGCATGTGGGATCTTCCCAGACCGGGTCACGAACCCATGTCCCCTGCATCGGTAGGCGGACTCTTAACCACTGAGCCACCAGGGAAGCTCCATGAACCTCTATTGTTCTACCAGGAAGCCTGTGTTTTTCAACTGTGCCAGTGAGTAGTGCATAAGTCTGGGGAAAGTGTGAGTGTGCCCACTTGGCCACATCTTACAGTCAGCTTTATTAAGATGATATTTTGACCTTCATCTGTCTAACTCATATCTCAATTGATTCTGAATTCAGGAGGAAGAATGGGACAATATTTATTAGGTACCTGGTGCTTGCAAGGAAAGTTTTTTCAGCTGGTCTGAATTCTTAGATCAGACCCAGCGACCCTGTGGACATAACCTTAGATTTGCCTTCTTGCCACTCTGCTCTCCAGAATGTAGTGATGTAAGATAAATGTGGAATGTTAGTGGGTCAGATTACACCTGGTTTACAGAAGCACTCACTGTGAAATCTCTGACTGATGGGTTGCAGCTGCACTGGGAGGCATGTGACTTGGCACTCACTCCTAGAGAGACCATGCAGCAAGCATAGGGCACACACAGGCAAGGGAAGAGGAAGGGTGGCTGCCCTAAGGTGAAGTTGTCTGCACCGGGCTCTACCTCATTCTTGGGACTGAACCCTGAGGAGTGGAGGAGAGTAGGAGCTGCACCTAACCTGTTGCCAGATGTCAGAAGGCCTCTGCTATTTGGCTTTGTGCATTGTTACTGTGTATCTTTCAAAGCTAAGTAAACTGGTGTAGGTGCCGGGAACATGTCTTGATCTGTGAGTCTTTTTATCAAATTTTTTTTTTTTTTTTTTTTTTTTTTTGTGGTACGCGGGCCTCTCACTGTTGCGGCCTCTCCCGTTGCGGAGCACAGGCTCCGGACGCGCAGGCCCAGCGGCCATGGGTCACGGGCCCAGCCGCTCCGCGGCATGTAGGATCCTCCCGGACCGGGGCACGAACCCGCGTCCCCTGCATCAGCAGGCGGACTCTCAACCACTGCGCCACCAGGAAAGCCCCCTTTTTATCAATTTTGAACATAGGACCAACCAGTATTGAGTAACACTTGTAGCAAATAGTCCATGAAAATTCCAATACCTGCTACCTGCTCTTCAATAACAAGATAAAGTTCTTTGTTAAGTTCACTTGGTTGCTGCAGTACTTCTGTAGGTTAGCATATATATCACTCATTTCAACTTTATTTCAATTTTCCTTCCTGTTTTAGAGAAGCGGGAAAATAAAAAAACTTACCTTCTCAGATTTCATTTCCATTAGAGGTGATCTCATGATTCAGTTCTGGCTAATAAAATATAAACTGAATTTTTCTGGCACTGCCCCTTCTACTTCATTATTCTTTCCCAGAACACATGTGTGATGCCTGAGGCTTGGCAATCATTGCTAAGTATGGTAAAGTGCAAGACAGAAGGGGATGGTTTCCTTGATGGCATTATTGAGCTACCATATTGAGGTCCAGTCTTGGACCTCCCCTTTCCCAGACTTCCTGGTACATGAGACAAAGAGATCCTTTACTGTTTTAAGCAGTCAAGTGCAGTCTTAACTGATATATTCATCAATTCCATGTGTTGTAGGCAAAATAGTGGTCCCCTAAAATGTCGATGTCCTAATCTCTTGAATTTATGAATATATCACCTTACATGGCAAAAGGGACTTTGCAGCCAGGATTAAGGACCTCCAGGTGAGAAAAGTATCCTGGATTCTCCGGGTGGACCCAATATGATCATAAAATTCCTTATAAGTGAAAGAGAGTGGCAGAAGGAAGGATCTGAGAAAGAGATGTGACAACAGAAACAAGGTCAGAGGAATGCTATGTTGCTGGCTTTATAGGAGGAAGGGAGCCATAAGCCAAGGAATGTGGGCATCCCCTAGAAGCTGAAAAAAGAAAGGAAATATTTATTTTTCCCCAGAGCCTCCAGAAGAAACACAGTCTTTCCAAAACCCTGATGTTAGCCTAGTGAGGCCTGTGTCAAACTTCTAACCTTTTATTTTTGGCTGAGTTGGGTCTTCGTTGCTGCACGGGCTTTCTCTAGTTGCAGTGAGCGGGGACTACTCTTCATTGCGGTGCACAGGCTTCTCATTACGGTCGCTTCTCTTGTTGCGGAGCATGGGCTCTAGGTGCGAGGGCTTCAGTAGTTTCAGCACGGGGGCCCAGTAGCTGTGGCGTGTAGGCTCAGTAGTTGTGGCACACGGACATGTTCTCATTTAATTTTTTTCTATATAAACTTTTCTTTTTTGCAGGGGCTGCATCAGGTCTTGGTTCCGGCATGCAGGAGCTTTTCGTTGCCATAAGCGGGCTTCTCTCTAGTTGTGACGCACAGGCTCCAGAGCGCACGGGCTCAGTAGTTGCGTCACACAGGCTTAGTTGCCCTGAGGCATGTGGGATCTTAGTTCCCCAACCAGGGATGGAACCCACGTACCCTGCATTGGAAGGCAGATTCTTAACCACTGGACCACCAGGGAAGTCCCTGTGTATAAACTTTAGAATTAGTCCGTCTCTTAAAATTTTTTTCTTAAAATAGGGGTGGGTTTTATAGATTAATTTAGAAAGAATTTTACGTTTTATGATGTTAAGTTATCCTATCCTATGCCTTTGCATTTATTCAAATCTTCTTTTGTTTCCCTTGGTAGTTAGTTAAAAGTTTTCTTTGTTTACTGCACATTTTCTGTTACATTATTCCCAGGAATTCAATCTTTCTTTTGCTATTGTAAGTAGAGCTTTTTGAATAGCTTGTTGTTTATATGTATGAAAATGAGTGATTTCTGAATATTAATTTCATACTAACCCACCTCAATTGTCTGATAATCTGTAAGATTTTGTGTTTTCCTCTTAGATTTTCTGGGTATATAATCATATCATCTGCAAATAATTTATAAATTTACCACTTCCTTTCCCTCAAAATTATTTTTTTCCTTTTTTGAAAAGTTGACTACTATACGATACCTTAAAGCTTGGCAATATTTTTGAGATATAATTAAAATACAATAAAATCTATGATTTTAAAGTGTGTAAGTTAGTGATTTTTAGGATATTCACAAAGTTATACAGCTATCACCACTATCTAATTCCAGAAGATTTTTTTTTTTTTTACCGGTATGTGGGCCTCCCATTGTGTGGCCTCTCCCGTTGCGGAGCACAGGCTCCGGACGCGCAGGCTCGGCGGCCATGGCTCACGGGCCCAGCTGCTCCGCGACATGTGGGATCTTCCCGGACCGGGGCACAAACCCACGTCCCCTGCATCGGCAGGCAGACTCTCAACCACTGCGCCACCAGGGAAGCCCCCCAGAAGATTTTTGTCACCCCAAAATAGACCCCATAGCCATTAACAGGCATTTCCCATTCCTCCCTCCCCTTAACCTCTGACAACTACTAATCTACTTTCTGTCTCTATGAATTTGCCTATTCTGGATATTTCATATAAATGGAATCATAAAATATGTGCCTGTTTGGCTTCTTTCACTTAGCATAATATTTTCAAGACTCATCCACATTAGCAAGGTTCATTACTTTTTTTTTTTAATTTTAATTTTTGGCTGCACTGGGTCTTTGTTGCTGCGTGAAGGATTTCTCTAGTTGCAGCGAGCTGGGGCTACTCTTCATTGCGGTGGGCGGGCTTCTCATTGCAGTGGCTTCTGTTGTTGTGGAGCATGGGCTTTAGGTGTGTGGGCTTCAGTAGTTGCAGCATGTGGGCTCGGTAGTTGTGGCTCACGGGCTCTAGAGTGCAGGCTCAGTAGTTGTGGCACACAGGTTTAGTTGCTCTGCAGCATGTGGGATCTTCCCGGACCAGGGCTCAAACCCATGTCCCCTGCATTGGCAGGTGGATTTTTAACCACTGTGCCAACAGGGAAGCCCCCTCATTTTAGTTTTGATTTGCATCTCCCTGATGATTAGTGGTGATGAGCATATCCTCACGTGCTTATTGCCCCTTTGTATTTGGAGAAATGCCTATTCAAATACTTTGCCAGTTTTTTAAGTTGGGTTGTCTTTTATTGTTAGGTTGTTAGAGTTCTTTATATATTCAAGATACTTATCCCTTATCAGATGTATGACTTGGAAATACTTTATCCCATTCCATAGGTTGTCTTTTCAGTTTCTGGATAGTGACTTTTTTTTTTTTTTTTTTTGGATAGTGACTTTTGAAGCACAAAAAAATTTTAATTTTAACGAAGTCCAATCTATGTTTTTTTGTGTGTGTGTGTGGCTTGTGCTCCTGGTGTCATATCTAAGAAACCATTGCTTAATGCAAGGTCACAGAGATTTATATCTATGTTTTCTTATAAGAGTTATAAGTCCTAATCACTGGACCACCAGGGAATTCCCAAGAGTTTTACCTCATATTTAGGTCTTGATCCATTTTGAGTTAATTTTTGTATATAGTGTGTGGTACTTGGGTTCCAAATCGTTCTTTTGTTTGTAGATAATCCAGTTGTCCCAGAACTGTTTGCTAAAGACTATTCTTTCCCCTATTGAATTGTCTTGACACCTTTATCGAAAATGAATTGATCATAAGTGTATGGGTTTTCTCAATTCATTCCATTTATGCCAGTACCACACAGTTTGATTATAGCAGCTTTGAAATAAGGTTTCAAATGCAGAACTGTGAGTCCTCCAACATTTTTTTTTTTTTTTGCGGTACGCGGGCCTCTCACTGCTGTGGCCTCTCCTGTTGCGGAGCACAGGCTCCGGACCCGCAGGCTCAGCGGCCATGGCTCACGGGCCTAACCGCTACCACGGCATGTGGGCTCTTCCAGGACCCGGGCACGAACCCGTGTCCCCTGCATCGGCAGGCGGACTCTCAACCACTGCGCCACCAGGGAAGCCCGAGTCCTCCAACTTTTAACTTCTTTTGTTTGGTCATTTTGGTCATTCAGGGCCCCCTGCAGTTCTATTCAAATTTAAGGGCCAGATTTTCCATTTCTGCAAAAAAGGCTATTGGAATTTTCGTAGATTAATTTGAGTGAATATCATCAATATTAGGTCTTCCAATCCATGAACACAGATATCTTTTCAATTTCAAGTTTTCTTTAATTTCTTTCAGTGGTGTTTTGTTTTTTGAGTATAAGCCATCCACATTTTTTTGGTTAAATTTAAGTATTTTATTCTTTTTTATGTTATTGTAAATGAAGTTGTTTCCTTAATTTCATTTTTGGATTGTTATTACTAGTGTATGGAAATACAACTATTTTGGGGACTTCCCTGGTGGCACAGTGGTTAAGAATCTGCCTGCCAGTGTAGGGGACACGGGTTCAAGCCCTGGTCCAGGAAGATCCCACATGCCACGGAGCAACTAAGCCCATGTGCCACAGCTACTGAGCCTGCGCTCTACAGCCTGTGAACCACAACCACTGAGCTCACGTGCCTAGAGCCCCTGCTCCACAACAAGAGAAGCCACTGCAATGAGAAGACTGCGCACCACAATGAAGAGTTGTCTCTACTCACTGCAACTAGAGAAAGCCCGCACGCAGCAACGAAGACCCAATGCAGCCAAGAATAAAGTAATAAAAACAAGAATTAAAAAAAAATACAACTATTTTTGTATATTGATATTATATTTCCACAACATTGCTGAACTCATTTATTAGCCCTAATGGATTTGTAAATTCTTCAGAATTTTCTTTAAATAAGATTGTTATCTGCAAAAAGAGATAATTTTACTAGTTCTCTTCCAATCCAGATGTCATTTATTTCATTTTCTTGCCTAATTGCCCTGGCTAGAAACTTCAGTGCAATGTTGAATAGAAGTGACAGGAGCAGGTATCCTTGTGTCCAGAATTTTTATACTTCTAATTTTTCTTCAAATTATAAAGATAATCACATTAGATAGAAAATGTTAGTGGAAATAGTAGTCATAATTTTTTAAAACTTTTGTTAATGAGAGTGGCTCTAATATTTTCCTATTGAACATAAGCTGGCTTGGGGGTTAAAATAGATTCATGTTAAGGAAGTGTTCTATATTCTTATTCTCTTTTTTTAAAAACATCTTTATTGGAGTATAATTGCTTTACAATGGTGTGTTAGTTTCTGCTTTATAACAAAGTGAATCAGCTATACATATACATATATCCCCATATCTCCTTCCTCTTGCATCTCCCTCTCACCCTCCCTATCCCACCCGGCTAGGTGGTCACAAAGCACAGAGCTGATCTCCCTGTGCTATGTGGCTGCTTCCCACTAGCTATCTATTTTACATTTGGTAGTGTATATATGTCCATGCCACTCTCTCACTTCGTCCCAACTTACCCCTCCCCCTCCCCGTGTCCTCAAGTCCATCCTCTATGTCTGCATCTTTATTCCTATCCTGCCTCTAGGTTCTTCAGAACCTTTTTTTTTTTTTTAGATTCCATATATATGTGTTAGCATACAGTATTTGTTTTTCTCTTTCTGACTTACTTCACTCTGTATGACAGACTCTAGGTCCATCCACCTCACTGGACAGCTCCATGTAAAAGAATGAAATTAGAACACTCCCTAACACCATACACAAAAATAAACTCAAAATGGATTAAAGACCTAAATTTAAGGCCAGACACTATAAAACTCTTAGAGGAAAGCAATTCTTTTAATGACATTTTGATTCAAAAATAGATGTTAAGTGTTTTTATCAAATTCTTTTCAAAGTCTGTAGAATTGATCTTTCTCAGATCTATTCATAAAATATATGTCCTAATATTTAATCACCCTTGTACTCCTGAAATAAACCCGATTTTGTCATGTTATTTCTTTAAGATACTGCAGGATTCCCTTTCTTAATATTTTATTTAGCATTATTTCATCAATATTTACAAGTGAGATTAATGACCAGGTTTTTTCACCTATAGTCTTTGTCAGATTTAGTTTTGAAATTATTCTTGCTTTGTATAAAGAATTTGGAAGATTTCTTTTTTTATATGATGGGATAGCTTTAATAATTTTGGCATTACGTGCTCCTGAAAGGTGCAGCATAACCACCTATGAAATGCACCTGGCACTTTTTTTGTGCTTTTTTTTATGGTAATTAATTCGTTTAGACTTTCTTTTGAAATCAGTTTTGGTAAATGATAGTTTCTTTAAGAAGAATCTATTTTGGGACTTCCCTGGTGTCCCAGAGGCTAAGACTCCATGCTCCCAATGCCAGGGGCCTGGGTTCGATCCTTAGTCAGGAAACTAGATCCCACATGCTGCAACTAAGAGTTTGCATGCCGCAACTAAGAGTTTGCATGCCGCAACTAAAGATCCCACATACCTCAACTAAAGATCCCGTGTGATGCAACTACAACCTGGAGCAACCAAATAAATAAATGAAATAAATAAATATTAATAAGTAAATTAATTAAAAAATAAAAAGTATCCATTTTATCTAGAATTTCCAAATTTTTGTACCCAGTATATTTTTGCTTTTTTTCTTAATTAACTTAGCCAAAAGTTTACTTTTTCAAGCAACCAGCTCTTGGGTTATTTAATTCTACCATGTTTGTTTGTTTGCTTTATAATTAAGTAATTTCTTCTTTTATCTTTTTAATCTCCTCTTTCTATTTTCTTAGATTAATTTTCTGATCTTTGTTGAACTTCATTTGGATACCTCATTTGTTTTCATTCTTTCTTATTAGTTGATATAGTGAAAATTTCTAGATGCTTTGTTATTTATTCACCTGTGAATAAGACCTAGTTTGGAATATTTGTAGAGCAAGATTCTAGGATATGCTTGTGTCAGCATAATTTGGAATATATGCAATTTATATCTGCTTAAAAACCAAAATCATTTAAGAAGGCACTGACAGCCAGTGAAAAGGCTGGTCAAACTTAGCTTGACATAACTTTAGTCTGTTAAAGGAAGGTTAGGCCCTGAACTTTATGCAAACTTTCTACACTGTAATTTGTTTGCTCTATCTAAGACCCAAACTCCACGCCATGTGCCTAACCACTGACTAATACTTCCTGCCTTGATCTTCCTGTTTTTGCAATATTTGACATAGTTCGTTAAGTTCAGGACTTTCCTTACCAATTTTAATACACCACTTCTTCTTTCCACAGCCACCTGTCCCATGGTCTCTACATATAAAGCTATGCTTGGGCACTCCTTCTCAGAGACGTTTCTGGCTTCAGTTTTGAGTATCTGCCTATTGCAATAGTCTCCCTTAACGAAATGTTGCTTTGCAGACTCACCATTTTGCCTTGATACCAGAAGAATTTGTAAGACACTTTGATTCCTAGAGTTACATTGACTTTTCTCTAAGTTGAAGTATAGTAGGTTTACTATATTATTTATATTAGTTTCAGGTGTACAGCATAGTGATTCAGTATTTTTCCAGATTATACACCATTAAAAGTTATTACAAGGGCTTCTCTCATGTCGCAGTGGTTGAGAGTCCGCCTGCCAATGCAGGGGATGCGGGTTCGTGCCCCGGTCCGGGAAGATCCCACATGCCGCGGAGTGGCTGGGCCCGTGAGCCATGGCTGCTGAGCCTGCGCGTCCGGAGCCTGTGCTCTGCAACGGGAGGGGCCACAATAGTGAGAGGCCTGCGTACTGCAAAAAAAAAAAAAAAGTTATTACAGGATAATGGCTCTAATTCCCTTTGCTATACAATATATTCTTGCTCCTTACCATTTTATACATAGTAGTTTGTATCTCTTAATCCCATTCCCCTAATTTGCCCCTCTCCACTTCCTTCTCCCCTTTGGTAACCACTAGTTTGTTTTCTATGTCTGTGAGTCTGTTTCCATTTTGCATATACATTCATTTGTATTATTTTTTTAGATTCCACACATAAGTGATATCACATAATATGTCTTTCTCTGTCTGAGTTATTTAACTTAGCATAATACCCTCCAAGTCCATCCATATTGCAAATGGCAATATTTCATTCTTTTTTATGTTTGAGTAATATTCCATTGTATACATATATACATAGCACATCTTCTTAATCCAATAGTCTATTGATGGGCATTTGGTTTGCTTCCATATCTTGGCTATTGTAAATAGTGCTGCTATGAACATTGAGGTGCATATATCTTTTCAAATTAGTGTTTTTGTATATTTTCTGGATCATATGGTAGTTCTATTTAGGTTTTTTTTTTTTTTTTTTGGCTGCACCATGTGGCTTATGGGATCCTAGTTCCCCAACCATGGATTGAACCTGGGCCCCAGCAATGAAAGTGCTGAGTCCTAACCACTGGACTGCCAGGGAATTCCCTATTTTTAGTTTTTTGAGGAACCTCCATACTGTTTTCCATAGAGGCTGCACCAATTTCATTCCTAGCAGGTACAAGGGTTTCCTTTTCTCCATATACTCACCAACATTTGTTATTTGTAGACTTTTTGACAGGTGTGAAGTATTACCTCATTGTTGTTTTGAATTGCATTTCTCTAATAATTAGTGGGTTGAGCATCTTTTCATGTGCTTCCTGACCATCTGTCTGTCTTCCTTGGAAAAATATTTATTCAGTTCTTCTGCTCACTTTTTGACTGTGTTGTTTGGTTTTTTGTTATTGAGTAGTACGAGCTGTTTATGTATTTTGAATATTAACACTTTATCAGTCATATCATTTGCAAATATTTTCTCCCATTCCATAGGTTGTCTTTTTGTTATGTTCATGGCTTCCTTTCCTGTTGCAAAAGCTTTTAAATTTAATTAGGTCTCATTTGTTTATTTTTGCTTTTATTTCTTTTGCCTTAGGAGACAGATCCTCCATTGATTCTTGGATTGTAATTTTGCTGCTAGTGATTTCTACATTAACTAGTATGTTTATATATATAGTAGGTTTTTGGAATCCCCTAGTACAATCCCTAGCTATTCTGAGCAAATCCAGGTCAATATATCTGCTAGTATGGCATACTATAAAAGTATTTAAAGTATAATGTTTCCTCTGAACACTGCTTTAGCAATATCACATATGTTTTGATATGCAATGTTTTCATTATCACTATTTTCTAAATAGTTGTAATTCTATGTGGATTTTTCCCTTGGGTTCAAGAACTGTTTAACCTAAGATATTTTACTTCCAGATGGTTAGAAGATTTTGTTTTCTTGTTATGCCTTCTAGTTTTATTGCATCGCTACTAGAGAAAGCTGTCTGTACTGTTTTATCTTTTTTAGAATTTATTGAGGTTTCCTTTTTAATTGGGAATATAAATAGGAGGTATATTCTCTATTTTCAGAATCACAGAATTTGATATCTATAAATTAATTTTACCTTATTAATTATGTTATTTAAGCCCACTATATCCTTTTTTTTTTTTTAATGTGCTTCATCTGTCATGGACTGAGGGGATGAATTAAAGTATCCTGCCACTAATGTGCTTCTGTTCACTTCTCTGTGTAGACCTTAACTTTTACTTTAAGGGCTGTGTTTAAATTGATGCCATGTTATCTGTACATAGATATCTGTAAACGCTCTCTCTCTAAATTGGGCCCTTTAGCATATGAAGTGCCCTTCTTCTTATTTAATGCTTTTTGTCCCAAACTCAGTCATATTTGAAATGAAGATCATGACCACTTTTTTTTGCATTAGCCTATTCAGGTTTGCCCACTTATCTTTTTTATTTTTTTATTTCCTATTCTTTTGATGGTTTTAAGTTTCTCATTCTTTACAGTGTTAAATTATTTTTGTTTTGTATCCAATTTGACTTTTCCCCTTTTACTGGGTGAGTTTAACTCATTTATAATTATCATAATTATTGATATGAAAGATATATTTAGTCATGGTTATGTTGTGTTATTTTGTGTTATGATTCATGTTTTCAAGGTTAAAAAGTAATTTCTTGTGTGAGATTTTGCATGGTTTTATGTGCAGTCTTCTGATGATTATGAATGTTTGTATTTTTATGTAATGTATAATCTTCTTTCTTTAGACATTATAAATGCCCTATTCTGAATAATAATTAAATTAGTAGCTTTCCTCTTCCTTCTCCCCTTTCTCTCCACAACTTCCCAATTTTAATTAATTATATTATCTTTCTTAATATTATCTTTCTGTTTAATAACAATTATCCCCACATTTGTTTTAGTTTTAGTCTTATTTATCTGCAGTCCTTATGCTATCTACCTTATTCTTTCTAGTCATCTCTTTGATAAAACGTGTCCACTGGCAGATTATTCAAATGAGTTCATGGAAACAATACCCCTAAAATCTTGTGTTTTCAAAATTGTTTGCCTTTATACCTAAGCAACAGTTTGACTGGGTATAGAATTCCTGGGCCACACCTCTTTCCTTTAGGATTTTGTCTGTATTGCTATATCTACAATGTCTTCTAGGAGTAAATGTTGTGATCAAATACAAAGTCAGCCTAAGTTTTCCTAATTATAAGTAACTTATTTTCTTTAACTTTCAAAGAACACTTTATTTTTGAAATCTAATAATGTTATGAGGACATATATTTGTGTTGACCATGTGGAATCATTTTTTAAATTAATATGTGTGTGTCCTTGTACATTTTCAGACTCAAGTCTCCTTTCATTTCTGCAGTTTTTTCTTGAGTTATATTTTTCCTATTCCATTATTTTTTTCTTCTTTGCTTTCAGGATCTGGATTTATGTTCCTCATCATTTCTGGAAAGTTCACAGCCATTATCTCTTTATATATTACCTCTATTCCTTTCTCATTTTTCTTTCTATTTGGAGCTCTATCAATTGTTAGATCATATCATTCTATCTTCCATGTCCTTTAATCTTTCTTTCATATTTTCCTTTTTTGTTGTTGTTGTTTCTCTTTCCTGCAGTTCTTCAGATATATCTTTTGGTTCACAAATTCTCATTTGAGTTATCTAATCTAGTTAATCTCTCCACTGAGGGTTTTTTTTTTTTTTTTTTGCTGCCAACAATTATATTTTTTATTTCTGATTTCTTTGGATTGTTTCCAAAACATTTCTGTTCATTCCTGAGTGGATTTTTTTGTTTGTTTGTTTGTTTTTTTGTGGTACACAGGCCTCTCACTGTTGTGGCCTCTCCCATTGCAGAGCACAGGCTCTGGACGCGCAGGCTCAGAGGCCATGGCTCACGAGCCCAGCCGCTCCACAGCATGTGGGATCCTCCCGGACCGGGGCACAAACCCGCATCCCCTGCATCAGCAGGTGGACTCTCAACCACTGCGCCACCAGTGAGGCCCCATTCCTGAGTGTTTTTAGCTGAATGTTCACTTTTTAAATTGCATGCTTTATTTAACACACTTCCCATATATGTGTTTTATGTTATATGTATGTAATTATAACTCCAATACTTGAAATCTTTGGGAAATTTAAATCTGCTGTTTCTTGTTTCTGCTGATTCTCACTCATGGTTATTGCCTTCTTGTGTGTTTGGTAGTCCTGTTTGTGAGTTCATTGCTTGATCATAATATGTGGGAGTCTCTGAACCAAACTTGGATAGCTCTCCTTCAGACAAGGTTTGTTTCTGTTTCTGTCAGTAACCAGGACCACTCAATCCTTCTTGGAGTTTGGGCTTAGAGTGTTCCAAGTTCAGTTTGTCCATACAGCTGCCATTCCAAGATTTGGTACCCACTACAATTGTATTGCTATAGGAATACTTCCTTAGGCCAACACTGTACTGTCTGGCTTCCTGCCCACCCAGGCATCTTCCTGCTACTCTGGCTCTCTACTGTTTTTCAAGTCATCAGGAATTTGGATTATGACCCAGCATTCTGTGTGTGAGTCTGTTTGACCTTGACTTCTCCCCAGCCAATGGAGGTAGGCCATTACAGGGGTGTTTGCAATGTAAAGTCTCTCTTCTCCCTAACTGTCACAGATGCAGACTGTTTTCTGCAAAAACAACTTGTCCGTGTGATACGTATGTTGCTACACTTTCTCTGCTTCTTGGAACTGTATGGGGTCTAGAGAAGCTCCTCCAAACAGCCTGTGAATCTCATTCCTACCTCTGAAATGAAAGATTTAGGCTCTAACAAGAAATTTAAGTTATGTCCTTAACCTTTACACAGTATATTTAGCTACTTAATCCTAACCCTGACCCATATCCAATCCCAAGCCCTAAATCTAACAAGATCTTTCTAAAATATGCACTCGTAACATCCTCCCATACTCAGCCCTTCTACTTTTTGTAATTTAGGGATTTGTCTCATAATTTCTTCTGCTCAGTCTGCTTGTCACTTCTGAGTGATACTCCCCCAAAAAGGAAAAATTCTAACTACACTGCTGTCTTCAAATCTTAAGTCCCACTATATCTTTTGTGATAATTTCATTTTTGAAGGTACAAGATGCACTTTAAAAACTGTGTTTGGCAGTTTGTCTCCACTAACATTCAACTACTAGGTGCAACTCATCTTGGTTTAAAATATTTTCACAAGACTTTAACTTTTCGTGTGGTTACTGTTGTGTGGACTTCAGTGTTTAAAAAAAAATGTTATCAAGGATTTTGAAAGTGTTTTACTAAAGCAAAAACATAATGATAAAAATAGTAATGTAAACATTAAAGTTCAGAATGTCATAAATGTAAAAAAATGGACAGTACTTCCATTTTTAGGTAAATCAAGAGGCAAATATGATAATTTCATAGAAACAAGTGAAAAAGAAAAAATATAAACACCAGTATGCGAGTGGATATCTAAAAACTCACAATCCAGCTACTTTTTTTTCTCACTGTGTTATCTTCTGAGAAACTTGGTCAAGTTTCATTGAAATTTCTAACAAAACACTGTGGCTTCTGGTAACCCAATTAAATTTTTCATTACTAAAACAAAAAATATGGTACAAAATTAAATAATTCTTTTGCTAAAGTCAGAAAGAGGCCAAAACTGCAGATACTTTATACAAAGTTGCACTCCTTATACACTAAAATAGGCAGTTCTTACTGTTCTTGAAAGGTTTGTAAAAATCAGCTGCAAAGTTATTGAAAATACACTCAGAGCAAAACAAGCTATTGGCAAAATGCTATTGTCGTATGATTCATCATTGTGTAATGTCAATGCCATACAATGTGAAAGAGGAATTACAGCCCTGTGTATATGCTACCAAGTATTGTTTAGAGCTGGATGAAGCCACTAACCACTAGAAAATGAATCAGTTCGTGGCATATATGTGGTATATGAAGGAGAAGTGCTAAAGTAATTTTTGTTCTGCTCATTACTAAAATCCATTGCTTCAGAAGAAAATATTTTTATTTAGATTATCAGTATTTTGTAGGCTATAACATAGACTGGAGGAGTATGCTGGATTCAGTTCTGATGCTACACCAGCTAAATACATGTAACAATGCAAGGTGCACTTTAATGCCAATACATGCATTGCTTTATAAAGAAGAACAGGTGGTCGATAATATGCCTCCAGATCTTATTTAAAAGAAACTGTAAAAAACATGAATAAACCAAAGGTTGGCCACTTGTCCAACTCCCCAGTGTGTCGTGTAAAGCCAATCAGGCTTTTATATGCATCACCAATGAAATATCTCTTATCAAAGTCGCCAAACATTTTTATCTTGTTAAATTTAATGATTTAAGTCTCTGTCCAAATCATAGTTAATCTCTTAGCAATATTTGATCATTCTTTTTTCTTTGAAACATTTTTCTCTCTATGCCACATTTTTTTCTCTAAGCCACAGTCTCCAAAATTCTTCATCACTGGCTGTTCCTTCTTAGTCTCCTTTTGTCTATATTCTTTCTCTATGTAATCTCAACCAGTCCCATGGCTTTATGACAACAATATGGTATAGATTCCTATAGCCCTGCTTCCCTCACTAAACTCCAGATTCATTTATTCAATTGTTTGTCTTTTTTTTTAAAGTGCTTTTATTTATTTACTTATTTGGCCGCATCATGCGGCATGCAGGATCTTAGTTCCCAGACCAGAGATCGAACCCATGCCCCCCTGCAGTGGAAGCACGGAGTCTTAACCACTGGATGGCCAGGGAAGTCTCTCCAATTGCTTTTTTGACTTCTCTGCTTGGGTATTGAAAAAGCTACTCAAAATTAACATATCCTAAAGATAATTTTGTTTCTTCCCCCCAAACCTTGCTCTTTCTGCATTCACTGCTGTCTCAGTTATGGCACCACCATCCACCCTTTTGCTTCAGCCAAAAACCCATGAGACATTCCAAATGGTGTTCCTGATTTGTCTGTTGTTCCACTACAACTTGCTCTCCACATACAGTATCCAAAGTGATTATTTCTTATTTATACTTTTAAATCTATGAAATATAGTCTACATACAGAAGAGTATATACAATACGTTATAAAGTGAATGTCCATGTATCTACACACAGCTTTAGAAATTGAACACTATATTCAAAAGAGTTATGTTAAACTCTCTACCTTACACTATATACAAAAATTAACTTAAGATGTACCAAAGATCTGAATGTATGAGCTAAAACTGTAAAACTCTTTGAAGAAAATATAGGGATAAATCTTTGTGTCTGTGGATTAAAATATGACACCCAAAGTATAAGCAACCAAAGGAAAAATATATATAAATTGAGCTTCATCATAATTAAAAACTTTTGTGCTTCATAGAAATGGAACTTCTGTGTTTCATAAGGCTACTTCCTACTCATATCTCTTCCCTCCTGTTGAAATAACCACAGTACTTATTAATTTGTGTTTTGGATCATTCTGTTGCTTTACTTTAGTTTTACTATATATATATATATATATATATATATATGTACAATATAGTTTAGTTTTATCAATCTTGAAATTATATAAATGGAATCCAACTGTATATGTTCTTTTGTGACTTGCTTCTTTTTTCTCAATATTATGTTCATAAGCTCCATCCATCCTGATGGATATAGCTGTAGCTCTGTATAAAATTTTATAATATAACATACCATAATTAATACCATTAGATTATACTAGTTATGGACTTTGGGATGTTTTCAGTTATTAACAGTGCTACAGTGAACATTCTGATACACGTCTCCTGGTACTTATGTGCAAGTTTCTCTAAGATCTTTATCTACGAGACTGTAGATATTGGACTGTCTAATAAACATGAAGGTATGCATCCTCATTTTTCCAAAATAGTTACACCAATTTAATACTCTGACAACTAGTAGAGGGTGAGTTTGCATTGATATTGTCAATGTTTTGGTAATGTCACATTTTTTCCCACTTTTACCAAGCTAGTGGCTTATACAGTTATGTTATTGCAGTTTTTTTTTTTGGGTGGGGGGTGGCTAGTAAAGAGCTGGCCTTTATTTGCCTCAGAGATCTCCAGGCATAAGTCTCCTCACATAAATTAGGTCTGAAGCATTGGACCAAAGGTTAAGGTAAGAGGGGGCTTATAATTAGACACAGAATGGGCCAAGCTTCCGGGTAACTGAATGTGCATGTTTCTGAGAGAAGCAGTCTCCAAACTAACCAGAAATAGCTAGCAAGTCTTCTCTTGTTTGGTGTGTTTGCCTTATTATTTCTCTCTTCCTTTGTTATAGACAATCAGTAGCTTAATGCACAGGGAGAATTGCAGGCGTGTAAGCTTTGTACGCTTTTATGACGGAGCCCAGCCCTCTACTGGGAGTATATTTGAGCTGATTCCAGAGCAATTAGCTGAATGGAGCATATTTGATTGCTATAATGAGTAGAGCAGAACTATCCAGAAAACTGTCCTTTACATCACATCTCCCCCTTTGGAGTTTTCTCAGTGTTAGTGGAGGTCATTGTCTTTGAGACCCAACTTCTTGAAACCTTGAAGAGCATACATCCCACCCCGGATTTGATGGACTCTTCTCCTTTACCTTGCTCCAGAATTGAGCTCCAGGCCCTGGGCAAGATCTCAGAAGGAAAGGAGCTGACCGTGTCCCTATATCGACTTCCTTAACGTCAGCTAAGAATGCAAGAAGCAGCTGAAGAAGCCGTACTACTTTGACTGCACGTGTGAGCACTGCCAGAAAGGGCTGAAGGACAACCTCTTCCTGGGTGTGAAAGACGACCCAAAGGTACAGGCAGCCCCACTACTGGAGTGCTTCTGGGCATCTTCCCCAAGAGCCAGGCAAGGGCAGATTCCACAGCTAACCAAGGTACCGCTGCCCTTATGGGTGGTGGACAGAGCACTGCAGATGGGTCCCAGCTAGCATCCTGGTACCACTGCTTGCCAGGTGTTTGAGTTTGGGGAAGTTACTCTGTTTTCTCATTTGTAGAATAGGAATGATGGCCCCCACTACAAGGGGTTGTTATGAGGATTAAACAAGATGATATATGTGAAAGGAGTGGCATAGAGAGTAGACACTCAGTAAATTTAAGTTCCTCTTCTTGCCCCTTTGCAGGTTAAGTGATGCTGAGAATTTCATATAGAGAGACAAGATGGGCAAAGAGATTTGTTGTCTGGTTATCACAAAGATATTCCTAGTCCCATGGAAATTGGCAATGTGGAGATCGGGCAATGTTTAGATTGCTTAGTATGCTTAACTTGCCTAAGTGATGGTGAGACCACTGAGCATTGGAAGTCTTACCAAGGGGGATGTCAGGAGCTCTGCTGAGTTGGGAGATAGCTAGGCTGCCAGGTGTCAGAGTAGCCGATTAAAGCAGCAAGCCTTTAATCACTTCCTATGATGGTAAAGCAGGAGGCTGAGACTAGAGCGGGTGCCAACTCTCCCTGGTCCATTTTTCCCCCATGGGAAGGCACACAGGTGTAGGGTCAGATGGATCAGCACAGATGTGAGGGTCAGCTCACTGCTGAGGGACCCAGAACAAAAGGCTCCAGCAGTTTTAGGTACCCTGAGGAGCATGTGTTGGGGAGGAAGGTGGGGGAAGGGTAAGGAGTGGAAAAGTACTGGGTACAGAGTCAGAGTGGGGAAAAGTGCCTTCAAATCTCCCCCAACCCTCCCTTCACAATAAGCAGGTCTTAGTAGAGCCTCCTGAAAAAGACCTCAGATAATCAACTATATTTCAATTAAAAAAAAAGAGAGAGAGAAAGAAAGAGAGACTTAGGAATGAAGGCACCTGGGCCAGGAATGCAAATATGCGAAGAGCGTGGCCTGCCAGGGGGACCTGAGTCCTTGGCTGTATCTCCCTTCACAGACTGCCATGCACTGGCCCTGCACCAAATCCCCTGTGGGGAGGGCAGCTTTCCCCCAACCCGTGAGGCCTGCCAGGTAGAGCCTTTGTAATTGCCTGTGGTCGGGTCTGAAAAATCACACATAGGTTTTTAACCGGGAGCCATTTTCCTGCACTTCTATATAATTCACAGTTCACCAGAGCATTTAAGATACAAATATACTTCTGAATTAACTTCTGCATCCTAAGTGTGAGCAGAAGCTTTTCTCTGGTTAGAGCAAAGGCTACAAGCAAGCCCCTTTTCTTTTTTTTAACACCTTTATTGGAGTATAATTGCTTTACAATGGTGTGTTAGTTTCTGCTGTATAACAAAGTGAGTCAGCTATACACATACATATATCCTCATATCCCTTCCCTCTTGCATCACCCTCCCACCCTCCTTATCCCACCCCTCTAGGTGGTCACGAAGCACCAAGCTGATCTCCCTGTGCCATGCAGCTGCTTCCCACTAGCTATCTATTTTACATTTGGTAATGTATATATGTCAATGCTACTCTCTCAGTTCATCCCAGCTTAGCCTTCCCCCCTCCATGTGTCCTCAACTCCATTCTCTATGTCTGTGCCTTTATTGCTGTCCTACCCCTAGGTTCATCAGAACCTTTTTTTTAGATTCCATATATATGTGTTAGCATATGGCATTTGTTTTTCTCTTTCTGACTTCACTCTATATGACAGACTCTAGGTCCATCCACCTCACTACAAATAACTCAATTTCATTTCTTTTCATGGCTGAGTAATATTCCATTGTAGGGCTTCCCTGGTGGCGCAGTGGTTGAGAGTCCGCCTGCCGATGCAGGGGACACGGGTTCGTGCCCTGGTCCAGGAAGATCCCACATGCCATGGAGTGGCTGGGCCCATGAGCCATGGCCGCTAAGCCTGAGCGTCTGGAGCCTGTGTTCCGCAACGGGAGTGGCCACAACAGTGAGAGGCCCGAGTAATGCAAAAAAAAAAAAAAAAGAAAAAAAAAAAAGAAATTCCATTGTATATATGTGCCAAATCTTCTTTATCCATTCATCTGTCAATGGACACTTAGGTTTCTTCCATGTCCTCTTATTGTAAATAGTGCTGCAGTGAACATTGTGGTACATGACTCATTTTCAATTATTGTTTTTTCAGGGTATATGCCCAGTAGTGAGATTGCTGGGTTGTATGGTAGTTCTATTTTTAGTTTTTTAAGGAACTTCCATACTGTTCTCCATAGTGGCTGTATCAATTTACATTCCCACCAACAGTGCAAGAGGGTTTGCTTTTCTCCACACCCTCTCTAGCATTTATTGTTTGTAGATTTTTTGATGAAGGTCATTCAGACTGGTGTGAGGTGATACCTCATTGTAGTTTTGATTTGCATTTCTCTAACGATTAGTGACGTTGAGCATTCTTCATGTGTTTGTTGGCAATCTGTATAACTTCTTTGGAGAAATGTCTATTTAGGTCTTCTGCCCATTTTTGGACTGGGTTGTTTGTTTTTTTGATATTGAGCTGCATGAGCTGCTTGTATGTTTTGGAGATTAATCCTTTGTCCATTGTTTCATTTGCAAATATTTTCTCCCATCTTGAGTGTTGTCTTTTCATCTTGTTTATGGTTTCCTTCGCTGTGCAAAAGCTTTTAAGTTTCATTAGGTCCCATTTGTTTATTTTGTTTGTTTGTTTGTTTGTTTGTTTTGCGGTATGTGGGCCTCTCACTGTTGTGGCCTCTCCCATTGCAGAGCACAGGCTCCGGACACGCAGGCCCTGCGGCGATGGCTCACGGGCCCAGCCTCTCCGCGGCATGTGGGATTCTCCCGGACCAGGGCACAAACCTGTGTCCCCTGCATCGGCAGGTGGACTCTCAACCACTGCATCACCAGGGAAGCCCTATTTTTGTTTTTATTTCCATTTCTCTAGGAGGTGGGTCAAAAGGATCTTGCTGTGATTTATGCCAAAGAGTGTTCTTCCTATGTTTTCCTCTAAGAGTTTTATAGTGTCTGGCCTTACATTTAGGTCCTTAATCCATTTTGAGTTTATTTTTGTGTATGGTGTTAGGGAGTGTTCTAATATCATTCTTTTTCATGTAGCTGTCCAGTTTTCCCAGCACCACTTATTGAAGAGGCTGTCTTTTCTCCATTGTATACTTTTGCCTCCTTTATCAAAGATAAGATGACCATAGGTGTGTGGGTTTATCTCTGGGCTCTCTATCCTGTTCCATTGGTCTATAGTTCTGTTTTTATGCCAGTACCATCCTGTCTTGATTATTGTAGCTTTGTAGCATAGTCTAAAGTCCTGGAGCCTGATTCCTCCAGCTCCGTTTTTCTTTCTTCAGATTGTTTTGGCTATTCGAGGTCTTTTGTGTTTCCATACAAATTGTGCAATATTTTCTTCTAGTTCTGTGAAAAATGCCACTGGTAGTTTGATAGGGATTGCATTGAATCTGTAGATTGCTTTGGGTAGAATAGTCTTTTTCACAATGTTTTTTCTTCCAGTCCAAGAACATGGTATTCTTCTAGTCCAAGAACAAGCATCTGTTTGTTTCATCTTTAATTTCTTTCATCAGTGTCTTATAGTTTTCTGCTTACAGGTCTTTTGTCTCCTTAGGTAGGTTTATTCCTAGATATTTTATTCTTTTTGTTGCAATGGTAAATGGGAGTGTTTCCTTAATTTCTCTTACAGATTTTCCATCATTAGTGTATAGGAATGCAAGAGGTTTCTCTGCATTAATTTTGTATTCTGCTACTATACCAGATTCATTGATTAGCTCTAGTAGTTTTCTGGTAGCCTCTTTAGGATTCTCTATGAATAGTATCATGTCATCTGTAAACAGTGACAGTTTTACTTCTTTTCCAATTTTGATTCCTTTTACTTCTTTTTCTTCTGTGATTGCTGTGGCTAAAACTTCCAAAACTATGTTGAATAATAGTGGTGAGAGTGGGCATCCTTGTCTTGTTCCTGATTTTAGAGGAACTGGTTTCAGTTTTTCACCATTGAGAACAATGTTGGCTGTGGGTTTGTCATATATGGCCTTTATTATGTTGAGGTAAGTGCCCTCTATGCCTACTTTCTGGAGAGTTTTTATCATGAATCGGTGTTGAATTTTGTCGAAAGTTTTCCTCCTACTTTAATCTCCTACTGAGATTACCATATGATTCTTATCCTTCAATTTGTTAATATGGTGTATCACATTGATTGACGTGCATATATGGAAGAATCCTTGCATTCCTGGGATAAACCCCACTTGATCATGGTGTATGATATGATTCTTTTAAGGTGCTGTTTGATTCTGTTTGTTTGTATTTTGTTTAGGATTTTTGCATCTATGTTCATCTGACATATTGGCCTGCAGTTTTCTTTTTTGTGACATCTTTGTCTGGTGTTGGTATCAGTGTGATGGTGGCTTCATAGAATGAGTTTGAGAGTGTTCCTCCCTCTGCTATATTTTGGAAAAGTGTGAGAAGGATAGGTGTTAGCTCTTCTCTAAATATTTGATAGAATTAGCTTGTGAAACCATCTGGTCCTGGGCTTTTATTTGTTGGAAGATTTTTAACCACAGTTTCAATTTCAGTGCTTGTGATTGGTCTGTTTATATTTTCTACTTCTTCCTGGTTCAGTCTTGGAAGGTTGTGCTTTTCTAAGAATTTGTGCATTTCTTCCAGGTTGTCCATTTTATTGGCATAGAGTTGCTTGTAGTAATCTCTCATGATCCTTTGTATTTCTGCTGTGTCAGTTGTTACTTCTCCTTTTTCATTTACAATTCTATTGATTTGAGTCTACAATTCTCAAATTGAGTCTACAATTCTATTGATTTGAGTCTTCTCCCTTTTTTTCTTGGTGAGTCTGGCTAATGGTTTTTCAATTTTGTTTATCTTCTCAAAGAACAATCGTTTAGTTTTATTGATCTTTGCTATTGTTTCCTTCATTTCTTTTTCATTTCTTTCTGATCTGATCTTTATGATTTCTTTCCTTTTGCTAACTTTGGGGTTTTCTTGTTCTTCTTTCTCTAATTGCTTTAGGTGTAAGGTTAGGTTGTTTATTTGAGATGTTTCTTGTTTCTTGAGGTAGCATTGTATTGTATTGCTATAAACTTCCCTCTTATAACTGCTTTTGCTGCATCCCATAGGTTTTGGTTCATCATGTGTTCACTGTCATTTGTTTCTAGGTATTTTTTGGTTTCCTCTTTGATTTCTTCAGTCATCTCCTGTTTTTTTAGTAGCATATTGTTTAACCTCCATGTGTTTGTACTTTTTACATTTTTTCCTGTAATTAATATCTAGTCTCATAGCATTGTGGTTGGAAAAGATACTTGATATGATTTCAAGTTTCTTAAACTTACCAAGGCTTGATTTGTGACCCATGATATGATCTATCCTGCAGAATGTTCCATGAACACTTGAGAAGAAAGTGTATTCTGTTGTTTTTTGATGGAAAGTCCTATAAATATCAATTAAGTCCATCTTGTTTAATGTGTCATTTAAAGCTTGTGCTTCCTTATTTATTTTCATTTTGGATGATCTGTCCATTGGTGAAAGTTGGGTGTTAATATCCCCTACTATGATTATGTTACTGTCGATTTCCCCTTATATGGCTGTTAGCAATTGCCTTATGTATTGAGGTGCTCCTATTTTGGGTGCATAAATATTTCCAATTGTTATATCTTATTCTTGGATTGATCCCTTGATCATTATTAGTGTCCTTCTTTATCTCTTGTAATAGTCTTTATTTTAAAGTCTATTTAGTCTGATATGAGAATTGCTACTCCAGCTTTTTTTTATTTCTATTTGCATGGAGTATCTTTTTCCATCCCCTCACTATCAGTCTGTATGTGTCTCTAGGTGTGAGGTGGGTCTCTTGTAGACAGCATATATACAGGTCTTGTTTTATTTATTTATTTATTTTTGGCTCTGTTTGGTGTTTGTTGCTGTGCGTGGGCTTTCGCTAGTCACAGCGAGTGGCGGCTACTCATCGTTGTGGTGTGTGAGCTTCTCATTGTGGTGGCTTCTGTTGTTGTGGAGCACAGGCTCTAGGCCTGCAGGGTTCACTAGTTGTGGCACATGGGCTTAGCTGCTCCACAGCATGTGGGATCTTCCCGGACCAGGGCCGAACCTGTGTCCCCTGTGTTGGCAGGCAGACTCTTAACCACTGTGCCACCAGGGAGTCCCCAAGTCTTGTTTTTGTATCCATTCAGCCAGTCTATGTCTTTTGGTTGGAACATTTAATCCATTTACATTTAAGGTAATTATTGATATGTATGTTCCTATGACGATTTTCTTAATTGTTTTGGGTTTGTTTTTGTAGGTCTTTTCCTTCTCTTGTATTTCCTGCCTAGAGAAGTTCCTCTAGCATTTGTTGTAAAGTTGGTTTGGTGGTGCTAAATTCTCTTAACTTTTGCTTGTCTGTAAAGGTTTTAATTTCTCTGTGGAATTTGAATGAGATCCTTACTGGGTAGAGTAATCTTGGTTGTAGGTTTTTCCCTTTCATCACTTTAAATTTGCCTAGCCACTCTCTTCTGGCTTGCAGAGTTTCTGCTGAAAAATCAGCTGTTAACCTTGTGGATATTCTGTTGTATGTTATTTGCTGCTTTTTCCTTCCTGCTTTTAATATTTTTTCTTTGTATTTAATTTTTGATAGTTCGATTAATATGTGTTTTAGCGTGTTCCTCTTTGGGTTTATCCTGTATGGTACTCTCTGTGTCACTTGAGTGACTATTTCCTTTCCCGTGTTAGGGAAGTTTTCGACTATAATGTCTTCAAATATTTTCTCAGACCCTTTCTTTTTCTGTTCTTCTAGGACCCCTATAATTCGAATGTTGGTATGTTTAATGTTGTTCCAGAGGTCTCTGAGACTGTCCTCAATTCTTTTTTCTTTATTCTGTTTCCTGGCATTTATTTCCACCATTTTATCTTCCAGCTCACTTATCCATTTTACTGCCTTCAGTTATTCTGCTATTGATTCCTTCTAGAGTATTTTTTTTTTTTGCGATACGCAGGCCTCTCACTGTTGTGGCCTCTCCCGTTGCGGAGCACAGGCTCCGGACGTGCAGGTTCAGCGGCCATGGCTCACGGGTCCAGCCGCTCCGTGGCACGTGGGATCCTCCCGGACCGGGGCATGAACCCATGTCCCCTGCATCGGCAGGCGGACTCTCAACCACTGTGCCACCAGGGAAGCCCTAGAGTATTTTTAATTCGAGTAATTGTGTTGTTCATCACTGTTTGTTTGCTCTTTAGTTCTTCTAGATCCTTGTTAAATGTTTCTTGTATTTTCTCCTTTCTGTTTCCAAGATTTCGGATCATCTTTACTATCATTACTCTGAATTCATTTTCAGGTGGTTTGCCTATTTTGTCTTCATTTATTTGGCCCTGTAGGTTTTTACCTTGCTCCTTCATCAGTAAGATATTTTTTTGTTGTTTCTTTCTTTTTTTTTTTTTTGATGGGTGGTGCTGTATTCCTGTCTTACTGGTTGTTTGGCCTGAGTCGTCCAGCCCTGGAGTTTGCAGGCAGTTAGATAGAGCTGGGTCTTGGGGCTGAGATGAGGACCTCCGGGAGGCCTCACTCTGATTAATATTCCCTGGGGTTTGGGGTTCTCTGTTAGTCCAGTGGTTTGGACCCAGAGCTCCCACTACAGAAGCTCAGGCCTGACCTCCGGCCTGGGAACCAAGATCCCACAAGCTTTGTGGCATGATAAAAAAATAAAAAGGGCTTCCGTGGTGGCTCAGTGATTAAGAATCCATCTGCCAATGCAGGGGACACGGGTTTCAGCCCTGCTCGGGGAAGATCCCACATGCCATGGAATAACTAAGCCTGTGTGCCACAATTACTGAGCCTGTGCTCTAGAGCCTGTGAGCCACAACTACTGAGCCCATGTGCCACAACTACTGAAGCCCACGCGCCTAGAGCCCGTGCTCCACAACAAGAGAAGCCACCGCAATGAGAAGCCTGTGCACTGCAATGAAGAGTAGCCCCTGGTCACCGCAAGTAGAGAAAGCTTACACGCAGCAACAAAGACCCAACGCAGCCAAAAATAAATAAGTAAATAAAATTTTAATATTATTTTAATAAAAATGATTAAGATGGTCAATTTAATGTTATAAAAAAAGGAAGAAAGAAAGAAAAAAAGCAGTACAATATCAAAGGATAAATAACAAAATAAAATTAGAAAGATAAAAATTTTTTAGGAAAAATAAAAGTATAATTGAAACCACTGCAACAAGGCAAAATAAAACCACAGCAGAAAAAAGAAAAAAAAGGGGGGGAGGCAACAAGCCAAAAGGAGAGATCAGGGCCCTGCGTGAGGGTGTGTGGGTGTGGTTTAGGCCCAGCTCTGTTGGAGGGGGTCTCCGAGTGTAGAGGTAGAGGCCTGGGTGGGGGTGTATTGGGGGGCTTGGACTCTGTGCGGCAGAAGGGAGGCTCCTAGGTCAGAGGATTAGGCCTGGGAGCTCAACAGGCTCCCCGGTGCCTAAGTGGACAGGGAAGGCGCTGGCCCCGCTCTGTTCCATTCCTTCACACCCCTCCCCCACCATCTCTCCCAGGGTCTCCGCCTTCCCCACTGGACCGTTAACCGTGGGTGGGTCCCGCTGGGTGTAGGGACACCTCCCCTCCCCCAGCCACCCCTCAGGGGTGCTGGTCCCAGAGGCCCAGCCTTTACTTTTGCTCCCCCTTCCCTCCCTCCCACTCCCTCAGGACCTGCCCAGCTGGAGGGGGCCTAGGTGGGCAGAGGATCAGACCTGGGATCTCAGCAGGTTCCTGGGGGTCCAAATGGTAAGGGGAAACCTGGCCACACTCCCTTTTGATCCTCTGTCCTCCCAATGGTTCCCCAATTTCCCCCCTTCTGGCGTGGGATCCCTTCTCCTCCCCCAGCCGCCCCTCAGGGGTGCCGGTCCCGTCCCACCTCCACTTCTCCTCCCCCTTCACTCCCGCCACACCTCACATCCTACCCGGTCACTGGGGTTTCCTCCCATTCCCTTAGGTGTCCATGGTCCCTCACAGCTGCCTGGTAGATGCCCTAGTTGTGAGGAGATGCTAATTCCACGTCCTCCTAGTACACCATCTTGACTCTGCCCCCGTTATTGCAGTTTTAATACGTATTTCCCTGGTTAATTAATGAGATTAAACATTTTTCATACCTTTATTGACTATCTGCATTTCCTCTTTTGGAGAACTGCTTAATCAAGTATTTTGCAAATTTTCTAATTGTGTTCTTTTTCTTTTATCATATTGATTTGTAGGAGTACTTTTAATACTCTAGGTACTAGTCTTCTTCAGTTATTTGTTTTGCAGATACTCTTCCCAAATTTATGGCTCCAAATTGATCTGTTAAAAATGCCTATCAGGGGCTTCCCTGGTGGCGCAGTGGTTGAGAGTCCGCCTGCCGATGCAGGGGATGCGGGTTCGAGCCCCGGTCCGGGAGGATCCCACATGCCGCGGAGCAGCTGAGCCTGCGCATCCGGAGCCCATGCTCCGCAACGGGAGAGGCCACAACAGTGAGAGGCCCGCGTACCACAAAAAAAAAAAAAAAAAATGCCTATCAGATCTAGTCATATCCTTGTAAAGTATATAATTTAATAGATTTTAATATTTCAGAGTTGTGCAACCATCACCACAGTCAATTGTGGAACTTCTTTATACCTCTCAGAAGAAACCCTGTACCCATAAGTAGAGCATTTGCTCTTTACACGTGAATGCTAGTCTCCAGGTTTCATAAGACTGACAACTTCCTGACAAGTCTCAAGTCAAATATTACCATCTCTAGGGAGACTAAGTTACTGCCCCTTTTAATTATTCCCTGACTCTCTGTGGATGACAGTGTTTGTTGCTTACACTAATTCCCTGTGCCCTCCTCTTCTCTTTTAACAGAACCCTGATTTTGTTCAAGTATCAGGTGGCCATATGCTACAGGGGCAGTCAGGCCCATCCCCAACCCAAGAGATAAAGCACGACTGATCTAAGCCAAAGGTGATGTCTCATTTCCCTTGGCAATGATTAGTTTAGTCATGGTATGTGCTATAATACAAGGGTACTGCTGGGGGTTCTTCTAGGCAAATATTTTGTGCTCTTACAATGGGACATGTGAGAAAACACAGTTCCATTTTCCCTGCCTCCAGACACCTTAGCGTGAGAATATATTGCTTAGACCCACAGAACCATCTTACAAGCATGAGAGGAAAACTCAAGAGAATCACAGAGATGCTGAGCTGGAGTCACAATGCCATTGAGCCACTGAGTAACCAGCCCTGGAACCATCCTACTTTGACTTTTCACGTGAGATAAAAACCTTAAAGTTAAAGCATTTTGAATTGGGTTTTCAGCCACATCTATCCTACCTCGTAATCTATTACATTGCCCTCTTTTGTTTTCCTCTTAGCACTTAGTTTCTGTAATATTTTGTTTATTGCTTGTCTCCATCAATTAGAATGAAAGCTCCTTGAGATCATGGTCCTTCTCTTCTTTGCCACTGTACCTGAAGCATCTTAGGCAGTACCTGGTATCTAGTCAATACCAGTAATTATTAGTTGAAAATTAATGAATGAACAACACCTTTATTTCTCTCTTTCCCTTACTTCCAGTCCTTCAGCAAGTCTATTGGTTCAATCTTCAAAATATATCCAACTTTGACTACTCTGACCATCCCTGGGGCTGTCATCAGTGCATGTCCAGGTGGGAAGTGTTGTCTCACCCTCCTGTTCACCTGGTAAACTCCCCACTCTTCCTATTTTCACTGACTCTACTTTTGCCAGGGTACATGCAGGGCATTGGGCTGCCCATATGAACCCACAGTCTAGTGGGGGAAGTGGGAGAGGGGTACTGACACAGATCTTTTCAGTGTGAGATATGAGGAATGCAGAGGTGGGTATGGTGGTCTGGGCAGGTAGAGAACTGCAATCCCCACTCCAGTTGCACAGAAGGCTAGGCAAGAAGAAAGGAGCCCCTCCTCTGTGGTCTGTGTGGGGGTAGGGGTGGGGCTTAGGATTAGGGTCAGGAACATTTCTGTTTCCTTTGTGTATATGAGGAGAGGCCAGACAAACCCTTGCACCTGTTCTTCCCCTCAAATAATACTCAAGACAAAAATAATCCCTCAGTCCACAGTGAGTATATCTTGTCATACAAATAATTAGGTGGGAAGGCCCAACCAGCTCCATTTCACAGACAGAAAAACTGAGACTCATCAAGAAGCCATTTCCCCAGGGTTGTGCATCTCTTCTGCAGTAAGCCCACAAGCAGACCATAGGCCTTTTCATTCAAGAGCAATTCACATTACAGCTCGCTGAGCACCCAGCCCAGAGGCTCCCCAGAACAGGGGCTCAACACGTAGGTGTTTCTGACCCTTTCTGGACTCCTCTGAGAGGCCCTCCTGTTAGAGATGGGGAACCTGAGAGGAAAAGTGACTTGGCAAGGAATAACAGAGCAGACAGGCTGACCTGCCGCAGGAGCTCTGATTCTAATCATAAGAGTAGCCAATATTTATGGAGTACTCCTGGGTGGTAAATTCTATTCCAAGCCCACTACACATGGTATCTTTTTTCATCCAACAGCAACCCTGCAAATTTATATACCTCAAGCTCACAATCCCTAATCTGTAATTCGGAAACAAAAAACCTCTGAAAACTAACGACTTTTCCTATATTTGCTGCCCAAACTCTTTTGGTGGCAAAATTTGTCTCAAACAGATGTGAGGCTATTTCAATTATTTATAATTTTTTATATCTTTTATTTATTAATTTTAAAGATCAGGGAAAAGCATGAATAGCCATACCTTTATTAGTTTTCTATTGCTGTGTAATGATATTACTACAAAGTTAGTGATTTAAACCAACACATATTAACTGTCTCTAAGTTTCTGTTGGTCAGGAGTCTGAGTGTGGCTTAGCTGGGTCCTCTGCTTAGGGCCTCACCAGGCTTCAATCAAGGTGTCAGCTGGGACTGCAGTCTCTTCTGAATTCAAATGGGGAAGGATCCACTTCCAAGCTTACTTGTGTTATTGGCAGAATGCATACCTTGAGTTGGTAGAACTGAGGGCTTCAGTTCGGGTGTTTTTTTGTTTTTCTTTTTCTGCCTGTCAGCCAGAGATTGCCTACATCCTAGTTGTATGGGGTCCCCTAATGTGGCCACATACTTCCTCAAAGCCAGTAAGAAGTGGGGTGAGGGGAGGCTGAGACTGAGACTCCAGCAAGATGAGTGCTGCAATCCTATATAACGTAATCACATATGTCTAATCATATACATCCTATTACCTTTGCCTTATTCTTTCAGTCAGAAGCAAGTTACAGGTCCTGTGTAACACTTGAAGGGACTAGATCACATACCACCAGGAGATGGGGATTGTGGGGCCATCTTAAGAGTCTGTCCACCACAATTTTGATACCTTTCAATGCAGAAATGTTAATGTTTTGATTATGCCCTAGACCCCCATGGGGGTGTCTCATAATATCTGGTATATGTACCATGACATCTTTCTAAAATCCTGAAAGTTTTGAATTCTGAGACATACTGTCCTCATGGGTTTTAGGTATGGTACTATATTACTATTGCCATTTTACAAGTGAAGAAATTGAATTACTTAGGAGTCAAGTGACTCAGTCTAACACACTCACATCTGTGTTTTTCTCCTCTATTCTCAATACTGTGGTACTCCAAGGACTAAAAACAAGATAAACTCAAAGGCCAACATCGCAGGGACAGAGAGTTACCAGACAGACACTTATCACTCTGTCACATAGTGACCATTACAATAACCCCGAACCCTCCCAAGCAGCATGCCCTGCTCCTTTCCCATCCCATATAAGGAAAGGTATTTGTCCTATTCTTCTCCCGCTCTGCACACTGGAAGTATGCATACCCTGCCCAATCAGCAGGTGACTCACATGTTCCTTTGTTCCCTGGCTATAAAAACAGACCAGTAACCGTTGCTTGGGGTCGGCTCTCCTGGATTATCAGGAAGTCAGCCCGCTGTTCCGGCAGTGACACTTCCCTTTAATAAATTCTGTCTTCTTTATATTCTGCCTTGTGTCTGGAAACTCTTTTCCAACCCACACTTGGACCACGACAAATACTACACTACTACACTTCTTCACTTCTGACCCCAGCTGTGTAGGTTTTCCACACATCAAGCAGTTCTGCAATTCCAGCTGGCTGTCCTATAATTGAACTCAATTCTGACACTATTTACCTGGAGATAGCATCAGATCCCATAGGTTAAGGATTCAGTCCCACAAGGCTGCCTTCCCACCAGATGCCAATTGCAAGTCCAGGTTGTCACCTGGGCTTCTGACCTTCTAGCTATAAATTGGAGGTTCCCCTCCCTGGGTTCAATTATACTTGCTAAAGTGGCTCATAGAACTCTGGAAAATACTTTACGTACTACCTGTTTGTTATGAAAGGATATAACTCAGGAACAGCCAATGGAAGAGATATATAGAGCAAGTTTTATTTAGTGATTGATTCAGTCCGAGGCCCCTCTCCCCTCCCCAGAGGCTGAGGGGCAGGGGCTGAAAGTTCCAACCATCTAATCACTAGCTGGTTCCCTTGGCAACCAACTCCCATCCTTAGGAGCTTTCCAAAAGTCAACTCATTAACATAAACTCACGTTTAGTTGAAAGGGGCTTTTTATGAATAACAATGTTACTGAACTCAAGTCCCTGTGCCTAACTCACAGTGAGGCCAAACAATACTGAAGTTCAGAGTTTGGAGCAGAGAAAGGTTTATTGCAGGGCCATGCAGGGAGATGGGTGGCTCAGGCCTTAAAAAGCCCGAACTTCCCGAAGGCTTTCAGCAAAGCCCTTCTAAAGGCGAGTTGAGAGAGGGCCATGGTTAGCTGTTGCAAACTTCTTGGTATTGGATCCTTTGTTCTTGCAACTGTCCATGTTGGTCAGGTCACCATGTTCCTGTAAACATCCAGCAAGACAGATGTTATTCTCTGTTCAGGTCACGGTCAGGTTATCCTATATATTTCAAGCTATAGGCAACATTCTTTTACAAAAGGTGCAGGGCCAGCATGACTAAGCACAGGCAACAGAGCACAAAGGTTAAAGTAAGGTTAAAGCAAAAGGAACAGATCTAATATGGTGTCAGATTTGTTCTTCCCTATTAGAACAAGATGTTCCTCTGAAGCTGTTTCAGGAACAAAGTCCAAATACTATAACAAAAGATGCTTCCCTTGCTCTTATTGCTTAGGAAAGTACAAGGGTTTTAGGAGCTCTTTGCCAGAAACAGGACAAAGAACAAATAAATATATACTTCTTGTTATAAATCACAATATCACACTAATCTTGGGCCAAAATAAGGGTTCAGACTCTGAGGTCAGAGCCCAACCATGCAGGCTCCATGGTTCTGAGATTTAGGGGTCTATGATGAAGAGATTCCAAGTGTTATCACTGCCATGACAGCAACCCAGGGTCAAAGGCTTCAGAGCCCCAGGCACTGAGGTCCTGTAGATACACATGCTTCCTTATGCCATTGTAATAAGGAAGAACAAATCTGACTCCATATTAGATCTGTTCCATTTTACTTTAAACTTTGTGCTTTGTTGCCTGTGCTTAGTCATGTTGGCTCTGCACCTTTTGTAAAAGAATGTTGCCTATAGCCTGAAATACATAGGATAGCTTATTCGCAAGGCTCTTGACTTTTAAGAGTTCATTCACATAGAGATAAAAAGTTGCAGAACAGAGATTAACATTTATCTTGTTGGAGGTTTACAGGAGCATCATGACTTGCCCTAAGTGGACAGCTGCCGGAACAAAGGCTCCAACACCAAGAAGTCTGCAACAACTAACCATGCCCCTCCCTCACCTAGCCTTTAAATAGGCTTTGCTGAAAGCCTTTGGGGAGTTCAAGGTTTTTCTAATGCATGAGCTCCTTGTGTGGCCCTGCAGTAAACTTTTCTCTCCTCTAAACTCTGTCATTTCAGTATTATTTGGCCTCACTGTGTGTCAGGCACATGGACTTGTGTTCGGTAACATCATCACGCTACCACCATCTCCAGCAGCACCACTGCCACCACCACCACCACCACTGTTCTTTTTCCCTGGAGGGCACCTTCCACCTGTTTGTAAGGGGATTGAGGATTCTAGGTGGGGGCTCTGGAGAGGTGTAGCCTTTGGGGAAACCACTACCAGGCTCAGCTCTGTTTAAGACATGCTGTGATTCACTCCCCACAGCTTCCTCCATTCTTCACACTGCAGCCCAAATGGTAACAATCCCCTTCTTCAAACTTTTAGTGGTTTTCATTGCATCTATTTTTTTGGACAGTTTTTAGTTGTACCTTTATTCATCTTAGTTCATTACAAATGTACTTGTTTTAAAGATCCTATAGGGACTTTCCTAGTGGTACAGTGGTTAAGAATCCATCTGCCAATGCAGGGGACACAGGTTCGAGCCCTGGTCCTGGAATATCCCACATGCCGCGGAGCAACTAAGCCCGTGCGCCACAACTGCTGAGCCTGGGCTCTAGAGCCCACAAGCCACAACTACTGAGCCTACGTGCCACAACTACTGAAACCCCCATGCCTAGAGCCTGTGCTCTGCAACAAGAGAAGCCACCACAATGAGAAGCCCGTGCACCGCAACGAAGAGTAGCCCCTGCTCCCCACAACTAGAGAAAGCCTGCACACAGCAATGAAGACCCAACACAGCCAAAAATAAATAAATGAATAAATAATAAAGATCCTATAAATAGTGTCTACCCACTAATGTGGGATATAAGTCACCTCTCTCAGCATGGTATTTTTGTCTTTAGAAAGCAGAATTCTTATAGGAATCTTATTGATCACACAGTGGTTACAAGAATGTCAGATATAATGATGTATACAATCTAAACAGGACAGGCTGATTAAAAATGTACATAATGCAAAAATATACTTATTAAAAGTTAGCCATGGGGACTTCCCTTGTGGTGCAGTGGATAAGACTCTGCACTCCCAATGCAGGGGGCCCGGGGTTTGATCCCTGGTCAGGGAACTAGATCCCACATGCATGCCGTAACTAAGGGTTTGCATGCCACAACTAAGGAGCTCGTGTGCCACAACTAAGACCCAGCACAATCAAATAAATAAATATATATGTATATATTAAAAAAAATTAGCCATGAGGACAGATGAATGCAGTGGGAAGAGTAGTTGATTGGGGTTGATGGCCCATATACAGTGATACTGCTTTTTCTTCCCCCATTACAGTAAAAAACTGCCACTAATAGATACAGGTATTCCACACACATCTAACTACACAAAGGTAGGTGGTGACCTGCTACGTGTATAGTCTAAAGTGGGTCTGTGATCCTTCTGTGATAAGTCTCACAAAAATAGTACATAGTGAACCCCATGCAGGTAGTAGGAAACACTGGTTATCCATTCTAGTTAGACTTTGAAAATGTTTAACTTTTGACATTAATATCTGTAAAGAACATGTTTCCTTTTGCTGTTTTCAAAATTAACAGGCACATAGAGTGGAGAAATTTTGACGGTTGCTTTTCCTAACAGTGATAACTGAAATACTGTTTTTAAATTTTTTTGAATTTATTTATTTTTCACTGCATTGTGTCTTCACTGCTGTGCACAGGCTTTCTGTAGTTGCAGCAAGCAGGGGCTACTCTTTGTTGCGGTGCACATGCTTCTCATTGTGCTGGCTTCTCTTATTGTGTAGCATGGGCTCTAGGTGCAGGGGTTTCAGTAGCTGTGGCACATGGGCTCAGTAGTTGTGGCACATGGGCTTAGTTGCTCTGCGGCATATGGGATCTTCCCATACCAGGGCTCAAACCCGTGTCCCCTGATTTGGCAGGCAGATTCTTAACCACTACGCTGTCAGGGAAGTCCCTAAAATACTCTTTAAAATACTTTTTAATAACATATTTCAGTCACATACAACATAAAACGTGGATCGTCTACAGCTTTAAGCTGAAAGGTAGAGGACATGCATCTGAATTTTAATGCTTTTACTTTCAGTATTCTGCAGTTTTCTACCTTTGCCGTGAAGAATGAAACTGATGTAACTGCTTGTTTATTTTCCATTTCATTTTGAATAACATTCAAATTCAGTTCTTTGGTCATCAAGGTTTTACCTGGTCTGGCTTCTGACTTTTCCAATCTTATCTCCTACTATTCCTCGCTCCACACTGACCTCTTTCAGTCCTTCAAACTTTACTAAGTGCATTTTTTGCATCAGAATGTCAACCAAAAAAATAATGCAGGAGGCTCCAAATAAGAAAGGAGTTTATTTGGGGTCTTAAGAACTGCAATTCGAGAGACACAGATTCAGGTGAACCCAAAGGAGAGTTCTGAGGAAGAGAAAGGGTCAGGAGCTTATAAAGACAAAAAGACAAGGCTGTTAAAAGTTGCCTGGCAAGAATTGTGATTGACTCTGATATGAGTCAGAAAATATCTGTCCTTAGGAATTACAAGTTGTTTTAGGATTGGAGTCCAATAATTAGATAGACTATCACGAGTTATTTTAGGGTAAGGATCCAATAAGTATCTTGGGTTTCTGGCAGGTGTTCTGGATTACTTCATCAGGTCAAAAGGTCAGATTCCATCCAGACTGAGATGTGCATAAGTCATACTTCCTTAATGGTCTCCTGGCTCCATTTTAGAGAGCTCTCTTGGCAATGCTGACTCCATTTTTACTTTCCTTTCACGAGAGTCTTTCTCTTCCCTCTGTCCCCAGATCTCTGCATGGTTATCTCCTTTTTATAGTTCAGGTCTGAAGTATAAAACAATTAAATAGGGAAACAATTAGATTGGGGTTGGCTTTAATGCCATGGCATCCTATGTAAGCAAACCAAAATCTAAGCCTGTAAACGCCTCAAAGTTATGATATCAAAACACTTAACCAATAACAAAGAGCCAACTAAGCTTTAAGCCATAGCCAACCAAATAATTTCCTTCTTTGCTTTCTCTGTGTCTTTCCTCCCAAATCCTATTAGCAGAGCACTCTTAACCACTTCTAGTTTGGCACTGCCCAATTCTAAGCAGTTTTTGCTCAAATAAACTCTCAAAATTTTTAATAAGCTTCAAGTTATCTTTTAATAGGTTTCAGCAAAAATGTCACAGCCTCAGAGATGCCTCCCTTGACCATCCGAGCAAAAGTAATCCTTCTCTCATCTCTCGGCCTCTCCCTACACCCTCTCTCTCCCTGATCCTATCTTGTTCTTTATAGTCCTTATCTTATCTCCACATGTTGTTTGTTTGTGTGCTTGTTTTCTATTTCTCACACTAAAATCTATACTCCAAGAGGACATGTTTGTTTACTGATACATGCTCCCTGGCACATAGTAGGTATTAAATATCTGTTTGAATGAATGTAATTAATGGATTTTAAAAGTCCCATTTAAATGACCAATAAATGTGAGTTAGGAATCATATAATTTTGTAAAAATAAAAATAACTGGTGACGCTAACTAGAAAAAGACAAGGTTGTCTTTGCAGTGGGTCAGCATCCTGATGAAGGACAATTGCCATCCCTGTCACTGTTACAAAACTGATCATTATTATGTTGGCATTACTAAGCGATTATTCTTAATTTTCAAAATGTTAATGATATTTAATTACATTATCTAAAAATCAGGGCTTCCCTGGTGGCGCAGTGGTTGAGAGTCCGCCTGCTGATGCAGGGGACGTGGGTTCGTGCCCCGGTCCGGGAAGATCCCACATGCCGTGGAGCGGCTGGGCCCGTGAGCCATGGCCACTGAGCCTGCGCGTCCGGAGCTTGTGCTCCGCAACGGGAGAGGCCACAACAGTGAGAGGCCTGCGTACCGCAAAAAAAAAAAAAAAAAAATTCAGTGGTCTGTTTATGAATTGAATATTTTCCACTCTATCCTTCTCTACTCTGGGCTCTAACAAGCCGACCTTTATAGATTGCATAAACTAGGATCCCTTGACCTCTGATTTCTGGTTGGGTTGAGAACATGACCGCAACAGCAGACCAAAAGGAGAGGTAGAGAATGGGTTAGAGTATTTATTCTTCCAGCTCCCTCCTGGCTGGGTTGCCACAGGCTGTTTACCCTAACTGACCCAAAGGCCATAGCTCCTTTTAGGTGGGTATGGCCATTCTCTCCAGGTTTCGGTAACTTTCCCTCCCTGCCCTTTCAGGACTAGGAGAGGTAAGGGCTTCCTGCTATTGCTAGTCCTAAGGTATTGAAACATTATTACCCCTGCTTTCCCTTAACTGTGCCCAAACCTTTGTAAGCAGCCCCTTTATTAACACCTCCTTGCTTATCCTGTTTGAATTCGCCCAGCTGTTTCCTGCCTTGGATCTGGAGTCATACACTGTATGGCTCAAACTCATGAGAATTTGAAAGGCATGGATCTATATAGCCTAGAAACAAATTAAATCAAGGATCGAGCTAATGGAAAATTTTAACAATGCACAAGAACTCATGATCATGGGCACTATTGTTTCCAATTTGGAGTAAGACATAAGTTGAGATATAAAAAGAAATTAAATAAAAAGAACGCATGTTATTTTCATATTACCTCGAATTAAGGACACTCCTACTGGGAAATAACCTGCATATGGTAGGATAATAAAGTAGTGGCTCATTTGGCTTATCTTTATTCTATTTGCGCTTAGCCCCCTTCAAAGTTATAACCTAAAGATCAGGTTTTAAAAAGGTACCAGACAAGGGATTGGCTACTTTCTACTCCCATCTTTGCCATTTTCCTGCTCGGAAATCATAGATGTGGTCAAGACGGCAGAGTAGGGAGACCCTGAGCTCACCTCCTCCCATGGGCATACAAAAATTAAAACTATTTATAGAGCAACTATCTATGAGAATGACCTGCAGACTAGCAGAAATGATTTTCCACAACTAAAATATAAACAAGCAACCACAGTGAGATGGGTAGGAGGAGTGGAGACACAATATAGTCCAGACTCATACCCCTAGGTAGGCAACTCACAAACAGGAGGATAATCACAATTTCAGAGATTCTCCCCAAGGAGTGAGGGGTCTGAGTTCCACATTAGGCCTCCCAGCCCAGGGGTCTTATACCAGGAAGATAAGCCCCCAGAACATGTGGCTTTGAAGTCCAGTGGGGCTTGCTTATGCAAGAGGCAGAGGGCTGTAGGAAACAGAGACTACACTCTTAAAGGGAGCATGCAAAATATCACATGCTCTAAGATCTAGCACAGAGGCAGTAATTTGAAAGAAGCCTGGGTCAGACCCACTTGCTGATCTTGGAGAGCCTCTGGGAGAGGCAGGAGGCAACTGGGAATCACCCCTGGAGACAGAAACTGGTGGCAGCCATTCTTCTAAGTTCATTCTGCCATGAAGACAATGGTGTTGACAAGCGCCGACTTAGAATCTTCCCTCTAGCCTATTAGCACCAGGGGTTACCTGTCCACTAGTGGGAAGGCATCAGTCAGTCCTGGACCCCCTCACCCCCAAGACCCAGCCTCTCTCATCAGTGGGCCAAGGGCACCCCCATAAGACTGTCAGCTGACTTTTCAAGCAGAAACTTTGCCAGCCAGAAGGGAGTAGCATGATATTCAAAGTGAATTAAAGGAAAAAAACCTATAACCAAGAATACTCTACCTGGCAAGGCTATCATTCAGATTTGAAGGAGAGATAAAGAGTTCACAGACAAGGAAAAGCTAAAAGTTCAGCATCAATAAATTGGCTTTATAAGAAATGATAAAGGGACTTCTCTAAGCAGAACATAAAAGACCACAGCAAGACATGTGAAAACTACGAAAAGAAAAATCTCATTGGTAAAGGCAAACACACAGTAAAGTTAACAGATCGACCACTTGTAAAGCTGGTAAGAAGGTTAAAAAACAAAAGTAGTAAAAGCATCTATACTCACACTAAGTATTTAAGGGATATACAAAACAACAAGATGTAAAATATGATGTCAAAAGTATTAAACGTTGGTTGAAAAGATAAAAGAAAAAGAAAAAAGGGAGGAAAAAAGAAAAGAAGAAGAAAAAAGTTAAACAGTGGGAGCAGAGTAAAACTGCAAGGTTGTTAGAATGCATTCAAACGAGATCATCAACTTAAAATAATCAAGTATATGTATATAGGTAATTATATATAAACCTCATGGTAACCACAAACCAAAAACCTACAATAGATACACACTCATAAAAAGAGAAAGGAATCCAAACATAACACTAAGGATAATCATCAAATCACAAAGGAAGAGTGCAAAAGAAGAAAGGGAAAAAAAGAACTATAAAAACAACCAGAAAACAAGAAACAAAATGGCAATGAGTACATACCTATCAATAATTACTTTAAATGTTAATGGACTAAATGCTCCAACCAAAAGACATAGAGTGGCTGAATGGATACAAAACCAAGACCTATATATATGCTACCATCAAGAGACTCACTTCAGATCTAAATATACACACAGACTGAAACTGAGGGAATGGAAAAGATATTCTATGCAAATGGAAATGAAAAGAAGACCTGGGTTAAAAATACTTATATCAGACAAAATAGACTTTAAAAAAAGACTGTAGGACTTCCCTGGTGGCGCAGTGGTTAAGAATCCACCTACCAATGCAGAGGACAACGGTTCAATACCAGTTTAGGATGCCACGGAGCAACTATGTCCACGCGCCACAACTACTGAACCTGCGCTGTAGAGCCCACGAGCCACAACTACTGAGCCTGTGCACCACAACTACTGAAGCCCGTGCACCTAGAGCCCGTGTTCCACAACAAGAGAAGCCGCTGCAAAGAGAAGCCCGTGCACCGCAACAGAGAGTAGCCCCCACTTGCGGCAACTTGAGAAAGCCCATACACAGCAACAAAGATCCAATACAGCCAAAAATAATGTTTATAATAAATAATAAATAAATAAATAAATTTATTTTTAAAAAAAAGACTAACAAGAGACAAAGAAGGATATTACAGAATGATAAAGCAACCAATCCAACAATAAATATCTTATTATATTTATAATAATTGTAAATATTTTTGCACCCAACATAGGAGCACCTAAATACATAAAGCAAATATTAACAAACATAAAGGGAGAACTTGACAATAACACAATAGTAAAGGACTTTATTACTTTTCTTCCAATTTTATTGAGATATAATTGACAAACAGCACGTGTAAGTTTAAGGTATACAGCAAAATAATTTGACATACCTCATGAAATGATTAGCACAAAAAGTTTAGTGAACATACATCATCTCTTGAGATATGAAATTAAACAGAATAAATGTTTTTCCTTGTGATGAAGAAAATCTTAGCATTTACTCACTTAGCTTTCTTTTTCTCTTTTTTCTTTTTTCTTTTTCTGCAAAACGCTTTACTGTTTTCATTTGGTCCAAGGCTTGGGAGAGGGTTCCAGGGTGGTTAAAAAGCTGCCTAGAGGCTGCAGAGTGGGACTTCAGGTAGAAGCCCTGACACCAGAGGGGCTCCTCAAATGTTTCTGGGCTTCAGAGGCTCCTAGTCATGCTTGCAGTTAAGCCTTTTAAGCCTTTCGAAGAGATACTCACCCAGCCCAGCCTGGGGACCAGCCAGCCTGCAGATGTTGGTCAGGTGGTCGCCCAGTTTCTAGATGAGTTTCACCTCCTCATCTAGGAAGTGACTCTCCAGGAAGTCACAGAGGTGGGGGTCTGCACGGGCATAACCCAGGGCATGCAGATCCAAAAGGGCCTGGTTCAGGTTGTTTGCCATGAGTACAGCAACTTCCATAACATCCTGGGTTTACCCCTCTCATCTTGAGGTGGCTTCTGCACATCCTGGAAGAGGGTGTGGCTGCCACGATGGTTTTGCATTTTCAAGAGACGGTCCTGCGGTGCCCTTGTGATTCTCCTTGGCCAGTTCGTGGATATAGTGCCCCACGCCCTCCGGGGCCACATAATCACGGTGGAAATAGAAGCCCAGAGAGAGGTAGGTGTGGGAGGCCCACACGTGCATGTTAATTCTGACGAATCTGGGAGGTCATGTTTGTAAGGAGCTGAGGCCAAAAAATGGTGTTGGCTGGTGCCAGTGGCTGATTCTGAAGGTTGCAACTGGAAAAAATGTTGGAGGATGGTTGCAGAGGCTGGAGCATGGAGGCGTCCCTGGGTCTGTTCAGTCCAGACACTGTTGAAGCAAGAGACAGATCTGTGGGACCCCAAGCACACTGCGACTTAACTTTCATATATAATATTCAGCAGTGATAATTATATTTATCAAGTTGTACATTACACCCCTAGTACTTATTTATCTTACAACTGGAAGACTGCCTTCATCCACTTTCCCCTCCACACTCACTGCCTCTGGTAACCACAAATCTGATCTCTTTTTCTATGAGTTTGTTTGTTTATGAAATATAATTGACCTACAACGATATGTTAGTTTCTATTACACAACATAGTGATTAGATATTTCTATACATTTCAAAATGATCGCTATGATAAATATAGTTACCATCTGTCACCATACAAAGATATTACACAATTATTGACTATATTCCCCACAGTGTACAACTCATACCCATGACTCATTTATTTTATAAGTAGAAACTTGCACCTCTTAATCTCCCTCACCTATTTCTCTTCTCCTCCCCACAAGTCCTCCCCTCTGGCAACCACCTGTTTGTTCTCTGTATCTATGACTCTATCTCTGTTTTGTTATGTTTGCTCACTTGTTTTGGTTTTCAGATTCCACATATAAGTGAAATTATATAGTATTTGTCTTTCCCTGTCTGATTTAATTAATTTCACTTACCACAATATCTTCTAAGTCCATCTATGTTGTTCCAAATGACACGATTTCATTATTTTTTATACCACATATTCTTTATCCATTCATCTATTGATAAGCACTTAGGTTGCTTCCATATCCTGGCTATTGTAAACAACACTGCAGTGAACATAGTGGTGTGTATTTTTTTGAATTAGTGTTTTTGTTTTCTATGGATAAATATCCAGGAGTGGAATTGTTGGATCATATACTAATTCCATTTTTAATTTTTTGAGGAATCTCCATACTGTTTTCCATAGTGGCTGCACCAATCTACATTCCCAACAGTACTGCATGAGGGTTCCCTTTTCACCACATCCTCACCAACACTTGTTACTTGTCTTTTTGATAATAGCCATTCTGACATGTGTCAGGTGATAGCTCACTGTGATTTTGATTTGTATTTCCCTGATGATTAGTGATGTTGAGCATCTTTTCATGCATCTGTTGGCTATCTGTGTGTCTTCTTTGGATAAATATCTATTCAGGTCCTCTGCTCATTTTTTAATCTGATTGTTTTTTGTTGTTGTTGAGTTGTATGAGCTCTTTGTATATTTTGGATATTAACCCCTTATCAGATATACTGTTTGCAAGTATCTTTATATTCAGTAGATGGCCTTTTTGTTTTGTTGATAGTTTCCTTTGCTGTGAAAAGCTTTTTAGCTTGATGTATATAGTCCCACTTGTTTATTTTGCTTTTGTTTCCCTTGCCTGAGGAGACATACCCCCCCAAATATTGCTAAAACCAATGTCAAAGAGCATACTGCCTATGTTTTCTTCCAGGATTTTTATGGTTTAGGACTACATTTAAGACTTTAATCCATTTTGAGTTATTCAAATATATGGTGTGAGAAAGCAGTCCAATTTGATTCTTTTGCACATAGCTCATGACTACATGCTTAAGAATCCAGCTGTACAGCCTGATTGCTTGGCTTCAAATACCAGCTTTACCACTGATAAGCCATGTGGACTTGGACATGTTTCTTACTCTCTTTGGACCTCTGTTTCCTCATTTGCAAAATGGGTGATAATGATAATGATACCTACCAATCAGGGTTACTTTGAGGATTATATGAGTTAGAACTTGTAAAATGCTTACTGTGTGCAAGGCATTATTCTAACCACTCAATAAATATTCATAGTCATCATCGATACTGTTAAAAGAAAATTTTCCAGAGATAATTTACTGATCAAGTAGGCTTTTATTCAGCAATTCATAAATGGGACAGCATCTAATCTAGCAGATAGAAAGGAGCTCAAAAGAGCCATACAAGGCAAGAAATGTTTACAGACCAAAGCAAGGAGGTATAAGGAAGTGACACTGGGCATTTGCTGATTGGTTTTAACCAATGGCAGTGTTACTTCCATTATATGGAGCAAAGGGATATCTTGGAGCCACGTCAGGTTAACTTCTACTGAGCAGGCAAGCGTTGACTGGTTGGCCTAGGTCTTCTGTTGGGAGAGCAGAGGATAGAAACTGAGTTAAACTCTGATTTGCAAATGTGGGGGCTTTACATAAATGATTCCACCTTCGGCCTAACCTGGTCACTTTAACAATAGCCAACTGAAATGACTTTGGGTTAGTAATAGATGATGATGTGCATGTTATACTGAATTGAAAATTAATATTAGAGGAGCAATTGCTGTTTTTTTAAAATTAATTAATTAATTTATGGCCGTGGTGGGTCTTCGTTGCTGCGTGTGGGCTTTCTCTAGTTGCGGTGAGCGGGAGCTACTCTTCATTGTGGTGCGTGAGCTTCTCATTGCAGTGGCTTCTCGTGTTGCAGAGCACGGGCTCTAGGCATGCAGGCTTCAGTAGTTGTGGCACATGGGCTCAGCAGTTGTGGCTCGTGGGCTCTAGAGCGCAGGCTCAGTAGCTGTGGCGCATGGGCTTAGTTGCTCCACAGCATGTGGGATCTTCCTGGCTCGAACCCACGTCCCCGGCCTTGGCAGGCGGATTCTTAACCACTGCGCCACCAGGGAAGTCCGCAATTGCTGTTTTGAATCCAGATATAATCAGTATGGCTTAAGAGTGAAGAACCTAACTCATGGCCTATTCTTATATTTTGAGATACGACATGTAAAGATGATTTGAACAATTTATTGCCGTCTGCTTATGTGCACACATGTTCCTATTATTGACCCAATATTCACTTATATATAGCATAAGAGATATACTTAAATCATTTTATATATATATACTTATTATATATTTGTATACACACACTAGGAATGAATAACATGATTTAAGGAAAGTAATATTGTTTATTATTCTTATATAACCTGCCCAGAGGAACAAACTATAATAAAGTTTTCTTTATATGGTATCTAGGGAAGGAAATGGAGAAGGTTCTGAGCTAGAGGTAACTACAGTAAAGTGGACACAGCAAGCAAAGAGGCAAGAAAGGAAAAATGACATCTTGCCCTTTGCCCAGCCTGTCCACAAATCACTGACCATGCATCAGAAGAGATGTCCATTCCTAATAACCTTGCATTCCAAGATAAACAATGAATAATAGGAACCTCCTAAAAGCCTTGACTAACAGGAAATCCTAAAAGCTTTGCCTCCTGAGATAAGCCACAAAAACAAGAACATCCTGTTTTTCTTACCAAAAGACAGGAACATCTTGTTCTTATCCAATCTGAATTGTCAGCTGCTGTATCTGAACTATAAATATCTGCCATATCATCTGAACTACAATTTCCTCTCATTCTATTTGATGAGCCACTATTTCTAAAGGCCTAGTTCCCTTGCACTGCTAGTAAAAATGTTTCCCTGTGTTCACTATTTGTCTCTGAATTTTATTTTGACAGAGTTCCTGAATAGTCAGCAGTAGTAACTGATTCTCTTGGGAAGTCCTGAGGTCAGATGCACCAAGAGCCAGCCTCATGGCGGGGGCGGGGGGGGGGGGGCACTTGTGCAGCTGCACAGGCCCCACCCCTGGTTTAATGCTCTGCTATCACCGTCTTGAAATTCTTAATCACTTTTATATTGCTCGTCCTGGATGTACCATAAACCTCTCTCCTGAGCACCCAAACAGTAGAAAGAGCATGGTCTTCGGAGTCTGACACACTTTCTTATTTGGGAAAGTTCTCACTTTATAAAATAGCATGATACTTCAGACTGATGATTATGTGAACTCATGTAAGTATTTATCATGTTTGACATCTGGGTAAATAGGTCCATAAATAATAGTTCTGAATTGCCCCATTTTACCTTCTTTGAAGTAGAGCTATATAGCCTTATACAATCTACTTCTCTTCTCAGCATGAATCTAAATAGAAGCAGCAATTCATTTGAACAAGTATTTATTTGAGTGGGAGTTGGGATACAGTACTCAAAACTTCAAGTTGCAAGCTTTCAAAGATGAGAACGTTTGTTCACACGTCCAATCACGCAAGTTAGTTCACACGTCTTGCGTACATTGTCACATGCGTGCATCCTCTACAACTGGTAGTGGTTTTGTGTTCTTTACTGTACAGTACTGCAGAGAGTACAGTATCTTTATTTAAAGCCCACGATGTCTGGAAGCAAGTAAAAGCAGCAGTGATATAACTGGTACTACTGTATTTTTCAAGGTACCGTACGGTAAGATTAAAAATGTTTTATTTTTTTGTGTTCGTTTTTAATGTATTATTTGTGCAAAACGTATTATAAACCTATTACAGTGCAGTACTACATAGCCGATTGTGTTAGTTGGGTACCTAGGCTAACTGTTGGACTTACAAACGAATTGGACTTACGAACACACTCTCAGAATGGAACTCATTCATATGTAGGGGATTTACTGTACTTACGCGTTCATTCCCTCACCTCCCATTCATTCCTCTCATTACAATCAGGCTACATCCTCCACCACCACCTCAGTGACCCTCGGTGACCTCCTTGCTGCTAAATCACCTTCAAGTGTTATCTTAGTTGACCTCTCTGTAGCATGTGACAATTTTGGTGATGTTTATCTTCTGTAGTACCTATTTCTTCTCTTCCTCTTTGGCTATTCCTTCTCAGTATCAATTGCCAGCCAATTGCTATTCCTCAGCTATCTCTCCAAGGACTGATTGTTCTCTACATACAACTCTATATACAGCTGTTGAGTGAGCTCATCTATTCCTATACCTTCAATTTCTGTCTATATGCTGGTGACTCCTGGTATGAATATGTAACTGTTAGGCTGTTTGAGGCAGCAAGAAGCAGAAAACTCAAGTCAACCAATTTTATCAACAACAAAAGGGATTAACTGAATTATATAACAGAAAGTAGTGTTGAAATAAATTTCTAGGTCCAAGATGAGGCTGCTCCTGTCCAGGATGGCATGTCAACAAACCCAAACTTAGATAATTTTCATGTTCCTGTAAATGCTCTGCTTGATCAGAAACACAGTATCCAGGGCTTCCCTGGTGGCGCAGTGGTTGAGAGTCCGCCTGCCAATGCAGGGGACGCGGGTTCGTGCCCCGGTCCGGGAGGATCCCGCATGCCGCGGAGCGGCTGGGCCCGTGAGCCAGGGCCGCTGAGCCTGCGCGTCCGGAGCCTGTGCTCCACAACGGGAGAGGCCGCAGCAGTGAGAGGCCCGCGTACCGAGAAAAAAAAAAAAGAAACACAGTATCCAGCCAGCCAATCCCCAACTGCCAAGAAACTGTGATGATTTCCTTGTTTTCAGATATGCAACCCCAGCCAATCAACTTAAGCCAAATACTCTTTCCTTATTCCCTGACTGACCTGCTAGCCTTATAAGGAAATACCTGACCTCCTAGCCAATCAATCATGCCATTTCCTCATTGCTGCTTCAAACATTGTGTAAAATGCACTGTTGCCCAAACATCCCTCAGGAAGAGTGCTCCACTGTTTGTGAAGTACTGTATTCCCCCAATCCATAATTGTTTCCCCTTGAATAAAGGATATCAAACTCCTTGTTTTATTTTTGTCATCTGATAGTAAAGAGGAGGGGTGGTGTTTATGCATGATTCAATCAGGTCTCCGGCTGTCTTCCTGTGATTCTCTTACTCTGTTTTCCTGTTTAACTTCATTCAAAATGACAATGATGAGAGAACAGAGTGTTGCTTCACAAAGCATCATACAAATAAATATGAGGAAACGTCTTCCCCAGAAATCTCCAGAAAAACTTTTCCTGCTTCTTATTGGCCACGAATGAGTCACATGCCCACGTGCCCATTCTTGAACCCATCTTGGTGGCTGAGGAAATATTGTAGTTTCTTGATTAATGTAGGCCTGCTAACCTTTGAATCAATTACTATAGTAATCACTGATTAGCCTTAATCTGAAGATGAAGTCAGTCCCCAAACCACATTGCTGCCTAAAAATAAGGTAGGAATGAAATGAGTACGTTAGGGCAAACACAACATACATCAGACCTATATTATTCAGTGGCAAGAAACTCAAATTCTTGACACAGTTATGCTAAGTAACTGAGAGGCTAGTTTGTAAATTGTAGGCCCTAAAATCTGCAGGAAATCATTGTAAAAACACTTCTAAGAATTGTGATATCATGAGGGTTTACAAATCTTTGACCTTTAAAATAATTGGCTAGAAATAACTAGGACTTTGTTATCTTACCTTTTTATATAATTGACATTTTCTTAAAAAGAAAAAAACAGGGGGCTTCCCTGGTGGCGCAGAGGTTGGGAGTCCGCCTGCCGATGCAGGGGACACGGGTTCGTGCCCCGGTCCGGGAAGATCCCACATGCCGTGGAGTGGCTGGGCCCGTGAGCCATGGCCGCTGAGCCTGCGCGTCCGGAGCCTGTGCTCCGCAACAGGGGAGGCCACAACAGTGAGAGGCCCACATACCTCCAAAAAAAAAAAAAAAAAAAAAAAGAAAGAAAGAAAAAAACATAAACAAGCAGCTGTGACATTTTCTTTTGACTATCTAGAAGAACGCAGGCACCCAAAGTTTAACACCTCATAATACTGGGGCAGTGACCTGCACTTTTCTGGTGTTGAAGAATCAGGTAATCAGCAGGAAGAACTAGATGGATAGCTGTGTAGCATTCAAGCTGGGCAGCACTCAACAAACAGATAGGAAGGACCATGAAGTCTACCCTTATCTGATCTGTCAAGGTCTTCCAAGGTCCAAATGACTCCCAGAGCAGCAGACGATTCTTCCCCCAAAGTACTGAATTCATAAGTAAATACATGTACTATTGCTGCTATTCAATCTCACCTTTAGAAGCAAGACGGCATAATTTCCAGACCTATAGCCCCAAGGCTATATCTTCCATAGACACTGCAAAATTCATATGTCTAAAATTTAATCTCCCCTTGTTTTCAAAAAACCCCTGTAATCCTCTCAGCTCATTAAAATGGCATCACCATATGTCACCCAATTCTCCAAACCCAAAGCCTAGAAATTAGCCTTGACTCTTCTCTTTTCCCTCCACTCCAACCAATCTCTAAATCCTATTGGCTCTATTTCCATTACCTCTTGAATCTGTCTATCCAGTCTGCTGCTATTACTTTAGGCTATTAACAAAAGACACCTTTCTAGTCTCCAAGTCTCCATCTGTGACCGCTACAATTCGTTTACTACTTAACAGCTAGAGTTCTTTCAAAAACTCATCCTTCCTATGCATGTACTGTCCTTGCTTAAAACCTATCTATGACTCTGCACAAAGTACTTCAGACAAAGCCTAAACTGTTTAACGTAACACAGGCCATCATGACCCCATTTTAGCTTTCTAGATCAGAAGGCAAGCCACCACAGCCATCCAACCCAGGCCGCTGCCTGTTTTTGTACAGTTTTCAATGTAAGGTTTTTACATTTTTAAATGGTTGAAAAAAATCAGAAGATGAATGATATTTCATAACACTGACAACTACATGAAATTCAAACCTCAGCATCCATAAAGTTTTATTGGAACACACCTCCCCCACCCCTGCCATTCATATGGTCTATGGCTGCTTTTGAGCTACAAGGTTAGTAGCTGTGACCTCCTAAGGTCAAGGATGAAACCCAGTCCTCCTAAAACCGAGTTTCCCTGCCAAGTTTATGATTAACCTCTCTTGTCCAAAACTTATTCCCTTTCTTGTCCCGCCCCTGTTCCCTTCAGGATTGAGGAGTATGAAAGAAAAGTGGGACTGAAACAAAGCAGGACCCTGTGAGGCCTTCCTGGGTACAAACTTCTCGTATCCCCTGCTTCTTGCTTGGCCTTCCATGAGTTCCAGAGCAGACTCAAGCAGTTAATGATTAGAACAATAGCCACAGAACTCCTAGCTCTCCTGAAGGGATATAGATAACAATCTGATGCATATCTTTGAGTTGTTCTGCAGAAACTAAGATCCCCAACCAGGTAGAGGATGTTGAACACACGCTGACCACAGGCACACAGACCCCCAGACTGGATGGAACCAAAGGATGATAATTAATATTCCCCAAACATCACCCTGTTACCTCACTACCAACCAATCAGAAAAATGTCCATGAGCTGATCATGCACCCTGCCACCCTCACCTGTAGCGTTGCCTTTAAAAACTCTTGCCTGAAAGCCATCAGGTGAGTTCCGGTCTTTTGATCATCAGCTGCCTGTTCATCTTGCTTGGCGCCCTGTACTTTCCCTCACCACAACCCAGTTGTCAGTAGATCAGCTTGGCTTCAGGTAGGACACGCGGAGCCCAGTTCGGTTCAGCAACAAGGGATGTCCCACAAAACCTAGAATATTTATTTTCTGCCCCCTTATAGAAGAAGTTTGCCTGTTCCCTCCTCTACATGCACCTCACCACTCTCCACTGTAGCCATCCTGAACTATTTGCAGTCCCTAACAGGCCACGTTTTTCTCTCAACCTGCTCCCCCCACCCTTCCATGGGTGTTCCGATAGAACTAACTCCATCTTAGTATTTAACAGTTGTTCTGATTGTCTTTTTACTTGTCTGGTTCAAGGGTTCACCACTGAAGCCTCAGCACCCAGCACAATCCCTGCCCTCCTTCAGTGCTTGGTAAATGCGTGCTGATTGAATAAGCAGCATCCTGAAGAGATGAACAAGACTGGGTTCCAACTTTCAAAAGCTTACAAAAGGAAGACATATAAACAACAGGTTAATCTACAAGGAAGAATGAACAAGCACCAAAAAGTAGGAAGTACTCTGCAGCATAACCAAGGAGAGACAATTCCACCTGAGGAAAGGTCCCTCTTCTTTAGAAACCCTTCTGATTTAAACACAAGCCCCTGTCTCCGTGATGAAATGCTTACTGAGCTTTTTTGTAGGCACGTAATGTCCTCATCTGTAAAATAAGCTAAATAATTCCGACTTCACAGGATTAAAAAGAATATGGTTAATTAATGAAAGCACTCAGCTCAGTGCGTGCTTTCTTACAGAAAGTGCTCGGTAAACGGCAGTCACTCTCGGATCCGCTAAAACTCTCTGTTTGACGGTCACGAAGTCTGTATCCAAGAGGGTCCCTGGTGTGCATCGCCAGATGCTCGGCCCAGGATCAAACGCACCCCTGTAGTAAGAGCAGCGACCTCGCAGCCACGCGCGGCTCCAGGGGTACCGGGCTAGGTCGCGCGCGGGGCTGGCCGAGTCGGGAAAGCGCCGGAGCCCGGCCGCAGGTCTGCAGAACGACAACTGCCGCGGCGCTTCTCTGAGAGTAAGGTTCCTTTCCATTTTATCCCGCCGCCGCTCCGGCGCACCGCGCCGGGCTCCGCCCCAAAGGAGCTCGGCAGTCGCTAGCGCGCCCGCGCCTGGTTACCGGAAGAGGCGGGCGACGTCACAAGGGCCTACGCGTCTTGTCGGGGCAGGAGTTGACAGACGGTCTCTGGCTGGATTTCGAGGGCCTCGGGACCGCGGAAGAGGCTTCCGAGGGCGGCCGCGATGCCGAGCCAGCAGCGGGTCAGTCAGCTCCTGGATCTGTG
>NW_020173398.1:1131926-1219017 GCF_003031525.2 Neophocaena asiaeorientalis asiaeorientalis
CGCCGCCCCGCGCGGCTTCCCTTCCCCGCCCCCTTCTTGCCTCCCACCGAGGAGGCCCCGCGGGTGTTTCTAGACCTGGGTCGCTGATTTTGTCTTCTCCTCGCTGAGGACCGTCGTACCAGGGGGCTGCCCAGCAGGCTTGCCCCTCTGGCCCCCGATAGATGTCCTATCAGTCAGCCTTGACAGCTCCACGCCCGGGCGGTTCCTGGCAGCGGCCTGTCTCTGACGGGAGCTGAAGGCCTTGGTAAAACAAAACAAAACAAAAAACAAAACACTGGATGGGGCTCTCAAAAGCCTTTAGCAAAGTTACACCCAGTTACTGTAACAGGGATAAATATTGATTCTTTGACACAGCGCTCAAATCCTTGGTTGTGCTTGCTGGGTTCAGCTCCCGGTTTTGCTATTATTCTCCAGTTGTGTGACTATAGGAGAGTAATTTCACCTCTCTGGGCCCTAGTTCTTGAGCTACAAAATTAGTATAATAACAGTACCTATCTCGTGGCGTTGTAGTGAGCAATAAACTTAACATATTTAAATCCTTAGAAGGCTACCTAGTATTAAAAGGATTAACCTCCTTATTACTTAACAGCTAGATTAACACCTAGTATTAAAAGGATTAACCTCCTAATTAAAAGGATTAATTAATTAAAATAAATTTTTTTACTTGATATGAATATTTTATTGAGGGAGAAACCAGAAGCACAGAGGCATGTAATTACAGGATGGCTTATAAAGTGAGCGCGAGGAAGTTGTTTAACCTTTACAATGGTTATTACGTTGGGAGTTTACAGACAGCAGGGGATTGGTTAAAAGTGATTATCTTACGCTATTTTAAGAAGACAATTTACGTTGATTATTAGAGGCATATACAAGGAATAACCTGTTAAGTGTCACATGTTCATGATATAAACTAGATTTGGTTTCTCTTATGTGGTCTAACTGCCTTGGTCAGCTTGGGGGATTTTCAAGCCTGGTCTCCATTTATTTTATTTGAAAAGTCTCCGACTTTTGGTCTTTCTCTCGACAAGCTGAGAGTGTGAACCAATATGGTGTTACTCTCACTACCCCTTTGATGTAGTCCTTGGCATGGATGGTCATGTAGTTGCTGTTACCTGCAGTTACATAGTCACCCTGAATACGGTCAGTGGGATCATTGAGTTCTTCCAGTTGTCTAATCCTGATGGATAACATATGATGTGTGAGTAGTCGCTGAAAGACATTTAAACTCTTGAGAGGATACAAGGCACTAGGGAGGTTAATATAATGACTATGAGGGGAATAGTAGTCAAGGATTGAAAGATTCTCCAGAGCAGAGAGTCCCAGGAGCCATGATTTAACCAACTAAATAATCAAGGGAAGAAGCGTTGCCTATTTGATTAAAGACTGGCATCTGATCTTTAAGATCTTTTTGATATATTAACATAGAAACAACATTTTTTTTTACCAGTTACAGTACATGCACTTCTGTCTTGGGTGGTTAGGGTGTCTAAGGCTATGCAGTTGTCTAAAATAACTCTGGCTAAAGAATTTACAAATTCTTGCTGTAACTGTAGAGATTTTGCAGAGGATAAGGTCTCTCCCAATGAAGTTTAAGTGCAGTCTTTTGTTGGTGTCTTTTCCAATAAATGGAATCTCTGGGTTCTAATATATGGGGCACATTGTCTTCTTTGGAAGCAGATCACAGAAAGCTTTATGGACCTGTGGAAATAAGCCTTTCAATATTGCATTAGTGCCTTATAGTACTGAACTATGTCATGATTACTTAGAATGGGATAAACATGAGGATGTCCTATTTTAGGAGGCGGTGCTATAGGTAAGCTTCCATCTAAGTAGGCTTCTATATGGTGTGAGCAATCAAGTATTCAATAAGAAGCATTTCTATGGAAACAAAAAAAGACAGAGATTAAAGATTAGTTGGAACAAATTATAAATGTAGTTGTTGAGTCTAGAGAGGAGCAGCCCGTCGAGAAAATTTTTGGAATTGAGCTCGGATTTTTAGATGAAGGTGGAATGAAGGTGGCAGTTTCAAACTGATAGATTTTCCTGGTTTGCAGTTTGAATGTCTTTGATGATGTCATCAGGTGTTCTGCTGAGCTCTGAGTGGCCTACATAGAAGTAGGTATGAAGGTTGTCTTGTCTATACATGATCAACAGATCATGGGGTAATCACTTCTCTGAATTCTATATCAAGACTGTGTGACTTCTCTGAAGTCTATATCAAGACTGATAGTTTTAGCTTGTAGGGTTTGAGGAAAAGGACAGTTTTAGTTTTTATTTCAAGTCAGAAGGGTAGGAGAAAATTGAAAATATTAGTTTGGAGAGTCATAGCCAGATATTGGAGAAAACTAGAAGAGTTCAGGACCCAGTCCAGTTTACAGTTAGATACAAAACCTCAAAGACAATAAACAGGACTCGAATTTGATTATGAATATACCAAAGTTTTCTGTTTAAACATAATTTTTCTCTCTGTAGTCACCTCATTTTTACCAAAGATAATCATAAATAATTTGTTTGTAAAATAAGCCTAGTCTTTTTAAACTTGGCTTGTTATTTACATAAGTGCAGCAGGAACAGTGATTTTATGCACATTCTCAAATATGATACTCCAGTCAAAGCTTTGGTAATATACAAGGGGCTTTATTGGCTCCAGAAAGTCAACTTTAGATCCTTAAAACTGTCTTAATAAGTAAACTCAGGTTAGATCTTTAAAAGCCTCTTTATGCTAAGAAGGCAAGCCAAGGACTTGTCCAGTTGTGTCCTGTTACAAAGAGAACAGATTCTTATTGAATTTACGCAAACATCTATATTGCCATGAAAATAAGAATACTTAGTAAGGGTTGTTGTTTTTTTTTTTTTAATTTGTTTGTTTTAATTCTGAAGGGATCAGGTAAGGAGAAAAAGTAAATGTTTCATTTTTGCTTTTAAAAGTATACTTTACCAAATTGTTTTAAGTTTAGATAGCTTAGAAGGAGAGGAAAAAAGGGTTCTTTAAATCCGGAAAACAAGCATTGAAGAACTGACAGTGTTTCAAACAAAGTCATAAAAGTTATAATTATTTTCATCAGTTCATTTGGTCCCATGTAATTAATCCTTGTTTTGCTTGATCTTGGGTTAGCAGTTTTATGAATTAAGCAGTTTCTCCATTAGAGTTCTAGAAATTCTTACTCAGTTTAGTGGTATGAGCTTAAAGTTATTAGAAACCTGTATTCCAGAGTACTTGTCAGGGTCCTTTCCATGAATCTCCATAAAGACAAAGCATTTTGGCCTGTAGTTGATTGTAAATGCTTTACTGTGAAGCAAAACTTAGTTACCTATTCAGCCAAAGTGACAACTAAAAGATTTCAAAAGCAAATACAGAAAGTTACATAGTTGTAAAAGACAAAACAAAACCAAAAAAACCTTACCTCTTGTAATGTTGTAAAGATTCAGTTTTCCTAAGTAGTTAGGTAACATGAAGCACAGGAAATTGTTTTGCTAAGACACAGAATCTTTAGTTCCTAGACAGTTTACACAAAAGGTAAAGAAAAACCTTTTATAATACAGTAAGTCTCCTACGTACAAACAAGTTCTGTTCCGAGAATGCGTTTGTAAGTCCAATTTGTTCATAAGTCCAACAAAGTTAGCCTAGGTACCCAACTAACACAATCGGCTGTATACTGCTGCTTTTACGCTTACTTCTGGACATCCTGGGCTTGAAATAAAGATACTGTACTACTGTACTCTATACAGTACTGTACAGTGAAGTACGCAAAAACACAACCCTTGTAGAGGATGCACACGTGACTATGTATGCCAGACACGTGAACTAACTTATGTGATTGGACATGCGAATGCACGTTCGCATCTTTGAAAGTTCGCAACTTGAGGGTTCATATGTAGGGGACTTACTCTATCTTATTAAGAGCAGACCAATAATTTAAACTTTGTGCTTTTAACACAGAGGGTAAAAACGTTCTAGTTTGTTTCAGTTTATTATTGAGCTCATTTTTTAAAACCCTTATAAATAATTTTAGCTAACTTTGACCTTCCAACATAAAATTTCTAAACAAGCACTTTCTATATCCATTTAGAGTTTGTGTTATTCCTTTTCTCTTTCTCATTCTGGAATGAACAGTAATTTTACTTTACAAAATTACTGTACAAAATTACTTTCTTTTTTCCATAACAAAAATACAACATATATTCTTTGTATGCTCTTCTTCTAAAAATACATCCCATTTTCCTCTCATACTTTGTATACAAAGTTGTTTTCTTTCTTTCTTGTTTCTAGTATTTTTTTATATATTGATTATAAATTTTAACCTTTATTAACATTTATTTTCCAGTGAAAACTAGGAAGCATGCAGTTGAGAACTGTCATAATAGCAGCATCCTATAGTAGATTAGCAAATTCATGAATACATAATTTAAAAAATTATATTTTTTAGAGACGTTTTCTCACAGTACAATTTTTTCTTACAGTTTTGTGGAGCTATAATTGACATACAGCACTGTGTAAGTCTGAAATATACAGCATAATGACTTACATACACAATAAGTTTAGTGAACATCTATTGTTTTATACAGATACAAAATTAAAGAAATAGAAAAAAGGGTTTTTTTCTTATGATAACTCTTAGAAATTATTCTCATAACAGCTTTCATGTGTAACATACAGCAGGGTTAATTATATTTATCATGTTGTGCATTATATCCCTAGTACTTATTTATCTTATAACTGGAAGTTTGTAGCTTTTGACTGCCTTCATCCAATTCCCCCTGCCTCTGGTAACCACAAATCTGATCTCTTTTTCTATGAATTTGTTTGCTGTTTGTTTTTGAAGTATAATTAATCTACAACACTATGTTAGTTACTGTTACACAACATAGTGATTCAGTATTTCTATACATTTCAAAATGATAACCATGATAAATCTAGTTACAGTGTCACCATACAAAGATATTATATAGTTGTTGACTATATTCGCCACACTGTACATTTCATACCCATGACTCATTTATTTTGCTGCTGGAAGTTTTGTACCTCTTAATCTTCCTCACCTATTTTTTTTCTGCCCCCCATCCCCTCCCCTCTGGCAACCAGCTCTTTGTTCTCTGTATCTATAACTATTTCTGTTTTGTTTGTTCAGTTTTGTTTTTTAGATTCCACATATAAGTGAAATCATACAGTATTTGTCTTTCTCTGTCTGACTTACTTCACTTAGGATAATGCCCTGTAGGTCCATCCATATTGTTGCAAATGGCTAGATTTCTTTCTTTTTAATGGCTGAGTAATATTCCATTTTAAAATATATATCACATCTTCTTTATCCATTCATCTGTTGATGGGTGCTTAGGTCGCGTCCATATCTTGGCTATTGTAAGTAATGCTGCAGTAAACATAGGGGTGCATATATCTTTTTGAATTAGTGTTTTTGTTTTCTGTGGATAATTACCCAGCAGTGGAATTGCTGGATCATATGGTAGTTCTATTTTTAATTTCTTAAGGAATCTCCATACTGTTTTGCATAGTGGCTGCACCAATTTACATTCTCACCAACAGTGCACAAGGGTTCCCTTTTCTCCACGTCCTTGTCTACACTTGTTATTTGTTGGTTTTTGATAATAGCCATTCTGACAGGTGTGAAGTGATATCTCTGTGCTTTTGATTTGCATTTCCCTGATGATTAGCGATATTGAACATCTTTTTATGTACCTGTTGGCTGTCTGTGTGTCTTCTTTGAAAAAATATCTATTCAGTTCCACTGCTCATTGTTTAATCGAGTTGTTTGTTTTTTTTAATGTTGAATTGTATGAGTTCTTTGTATATTTTGGATATTAACCCCTTTTCAGATATATCATTTGCAAATATCTTCTCCTGTTCAGTAGGGTGCCTTTTCATTGTGTTGATAGTTACTTTTGCTTTGCAAAAGCTTTATGGTTTGATGTAGTACCATTTATTTATTTTTGTTCTTGTTTTCCTTGCCTGAGGAGACATATCCAAAAGAAAAAATTGCTAAAACTAGTGTCAAGCTGTCTGTGTGTCTTCTTTGAAAAAATATCTATTCAGTTCCACTGCTCATTGTTTAATCGAGTTGTTTGTTTTTTTTAATGTTGAATTGTATGAGTTCTTTGTATATTTTGGATACCACATATCAGATATACTGTTTGCAAATATCTTTATATTCAGTAGATGGCCTTTTTGTTTTGTTGATTGTTTCCTTTGCTGTGCAAAAGCTTTTTAGTTTGATGTATATAGTCCTACTTGTTTATTTTTGCTTTTGTTTTCCTTGCCTGAGGAGACGTACCCTCAAATATTGCTAAGACCAATGTCAGAGAGCATACTGCCTATGTTTTCTTCCAGGAATTTTATGGTTTCAGGTCTTACGTTCAAGTCGCTAATCCATTTTTTGTTGTTGTTGCGTTGGGTCTTCGTTGCTGGGCGCGGGCTTTCTCTAATTGCGGTGAGTGGGGGCTACTCTTCATTGTGGCGCCACGAGCTTCTCATTGCAGTGGCTTCTCTTGTTGCAGAGCACAGGCTCTAGGCGGACAGGCTTCAGTAGTTGTGGCTCGTGGGCTCTAGAGCACAGGCTCAGTAGTTGTGGTGCACAGGCTTAGTTGCTTCACAGCATGTGGGATCTTCCTGGACCAAGGCTCGAACCTGTGTCCCCTGCACTGGCAGGCAGATTCTTAACCACTGTGCTACCAGGGAAGCCCCTCTAATCCATTTTGAGTTGATTTTTATATATGGTGAGAGGAAATGTTCTAATTTCATTCCTTTACATGTAGCTTCCAGTTTTCCCAGGAACACTTACTGGAGAGACTGTCTTTTCCCCATTGTATATTCTTGCCTCCTTTGTCATAGATTAATTGACCAGAAATGTATATTTCTTGGCTCTCTATTCTGTTACATTAATCTATGCTTCTGTTTCTCTGCCAGTATCATACTCTTCTGATTTCTGTAGCTTTGTAGTATAGTTTGAAATCAGGAAGCATGATACCTCCATCTGTGACCTTCTTACTCAAGATTATTTTGGATATTGGAGGGTCTTTTGTGTTTCCATACAAAATTTAAGATTATTTTTTCTAGTTCTGTGAAGAATGCCATTGGTATTTTGATAGGGATTGCACTGAATCTGTAGATTGCCTTGAGTAGTATGGTCATTTTAACATTTTTAATTCTTGTCAATTCATGAACACAGTGTATCTTTCCATCTATTTGTGTCGTCTCCAATTTCTTTCATCAGTGCCTTATAGTTTTCTGAGTACGGATCTTTTACCCTCTTAGTTATATTTATTCCTAGGTATTTTATTCTTTTTGATGCAGTTGTAAATGGGATTGTTTTCTTAATTTCTCTGTCTGATAGTTCATTGTTAGTATACAGAAATGCAACAGATTTCTGTATATTTATTTGTATCTTGCAACCTTACTGAATTCATTGATGAATTATGGTAGGATTTTGGACAGTTGTCTTTTGGATTTTCTATGTATAGTATCATGTCATCTACAAACAGTGATGGTTTTATTTCTTCCTTTCTGATTTGGATTCCTTTTATTTCTTTTTCTTGTCTCATTGCTGTGGCTAGGACTTCCAATACTATGTTGAATAGAAGTGGTAAGAGTGAGCATCCTTGTTTTGTTTCTTATCTTAGAGGAGATGCCTTCAGCTTTTCACTCTTATGATGTTAGATGTGGGCTTGTCATATATGGCCTTTATTATGTTGAGGTATATTTCCTCTGTACCCACTTTGTTGAGAGTTTTTTATCATAAATCGTTGTTGGATTTTGTCAAAAGCTTTTTCTGCATCTATTGAGATGATATGGTTTTCTTCTTCAATTTGTTAATGTGACGTATCACATTAATTGCTTTGTGGATATTGAAACATTCAAGGATGAGATTGGTTCAGTCCCATCCCTGGGTTAAATCTGCATTGATCATAGTGTATGACCCTTTTCATGTATTGCTGAATTCAGCTTGCTAATTTTTTTTTTTTTTTTTGCGGTACGCAGGCCTCTCACTGTTGTGGCCTCTCCCATTGTGGAGCACAGGCTCCGGACACGCAGGCTCAGCGGCCATGGCTCACGGGCCCAGCTGCTCCGCGGCATGTGGGATCCTCCTGGACCGGGGCATGAACCCATGTCCCCTGCATCAGCAGGCGGACTCTCAACCACTGTGCGACCAGGGAAGCCCAGCTTGCTAGTATTTTGTTGAGGATTTTTGTGTTTATGTTCATCAGTGATATTGGCCTGTAATTTTCTTTTTTTGTGATATCTTTGTCTGGTTTGAGTATCAGAGTGATGCTGGCCTCACAGAATGAGTTTGGAAGCATTCCTCATTCTGCAATTTTTTGGGATAATTTGAGAAGGACAGGTGCTAACTTTTTTCTAAATGTTTGGTAGAATTCACCTGTAAAGCCATCTGGTCCTGAACTTTTGGGAGGTTTTTAAGTTACTGATTCAACTTCATTCACATTCATAATTGACCTGTTCATATTTTTGATAGTACAGTTTTTTAATCTGGGAAAAGATATGTTTATTATAACCCCAAGTAGCTTTTATCTGTAAAAATTAACAAGCCAAAAACTTAGGATAAATTTATGTTTAGCAATTAATGTTTCAGTATATTATCTTATTTGGAAATGATCTAGATAGGATATAATAGATAATGAATATCCATCATTTAAGTTAACTTAGTATAAACTTTTATCTTACATCTATTTATTTTACTTGTTTTTAGTAAATATGCTTGGATTAAACAGCTAATCATCATCTTATATTGTTTTTCTTGCTGCCAAATTTTATAATATAAAGATAGCATGAGCTTATTTTACTAGTAAACCTGGGTAGAAATGTTTGTATATTTGCATTATATTTAATGTTGACAACCCTATTTTATTAAACCAACACATTTAAAGTAGCTTTTATTTACCAAATATCATTCCAGATCACACCAACTTGAAAAGCATTTGGATTAGTTTCTATATTTCTGAGAATTTTAAGAGCACTTAATTTATATAAGTGCTTATTTTCCTTTAAGCAGATTAAATAGAGCTCTTTAAAAAATATCACAGACCATACATGAACTCGTATATACATAAATATATAGACAGACACAGAGATTGTATAACTTTCATTTTTAAATTTTAACCATGTGTCAGGTACAGTAATATAAAACTCAAAAGAATAGCTGGATCCAAATTATTTCTGGCAGATGTAATAAATTAAGGTTACCTGCTGATGGCTAGAGCTTTTTACCAAAATTTTTTTGGTAAATTTTTTTCTGTGTGCTGTAAGGATTCTTTTAGAGAAGCTGTTTTTGGAGTCATTTTGTCTTTTAGAAGGTTTTGCCTACCATCATCTCTGAGAAATTTGGAATATTCTCTTTTTAAGGGTGTCCCTAAGGTGGACTATCTTATCTAAATTAAAGGTTCCCCAAAGTGGCCACTGCAATTCCAGTCATCCTTCATAAAGTTCACCCATTTTTCCAAAAGGCACAAGATCCTGGTCTGTGATTTGGACCAGGTAGAACCCATCTTCACCTTAGATTCTCCAGGACATCTTAACTCTGAGGGGTCCTGTTTTTGAACAGCTGTTCTGAAACACAGGGAATTACACTCCCGCCCCTTTTTGAACAGAATAGGGTGACTTATCAAAAAGTTTCGACAATAGTTGCTCGGTAAAATTGGAGAGCTCAACACGAAAGGCAGTGAAGCTTGGATTCAAGAGAGGTGTACTGTGAAACTTCTTGGTCAGTGAGAAAACAGTGAGCATAATGGGCTCCATGAGTACTGGCACTTGTTTACTCACCAGCCTCTTGACTAATCAGGGATCTTCTGTAGGTCCCACTTCTGACACCAAAAACTGTCAAAAGAAAGTTCAGAGAGTTTTTTTGATACGAATATTTTATTAAGTGAGAAATAAGCTATCTGTGAACAGAGAGACTTCAAACTGAAAGTGGTTAGAAGCTCAGAGGCATGTAGTTACAGGATGGTTTTTAAAGCGAGAATGAGGAAGTTGTTTAACATTTACGATGATTGGTTGTTACAGTGGGAGTTTACAGATGACAGGAGACTGGTTAAAAGTGTTTATCTTATACTATTTCAGAAGATGATTTAAGTTCTGCTTATTGTTATCAGAGGCATATACAAGAAATAATGTTACCTTTTGCTTAAGTTCATGAAATAAGCTATCAATAGATTAAGTTTAACTTATGCAGCCTAACTGGTTTTGTTTGCTTGGAGGATTTTCAAGCTTGGTCTCCATTTTATTTTACTTTAACACTAGCAAATAATAAACACTACTAAACGTTAGTTATTGTTATTATTAGTTATTTCACACCAGAAATTGTGCTGAAAATTGCAGTTATAATGGTAATTGCTTCTCTCCAGGAGCTTTCAGTCCATTATTATTCCCATGTAAAAAAGTTAAGGCTAAGGAGAACAATCACTATAATCTACTGAATGCCTTCTAAAACAGTAGGATTTGACATTTGCGTTATATCTCATAAACTTCTGGCCCTCGATCCACAGTCAGTTTTCATAAAAGGGAAATCTGTTGATTCTCCTTTGTTGATTCTCAGACTTGTGTAGAGTCCTGAGAAAAGTATCTTTACTTTAGTTCTTGGTGAAACTTTTACACCTCATCCAAACAGAATATCCTTTCTGTTAGTAAAGACAGAGTAAGTTAAGGGAGCAAGTTAGGAAAACAGACTACATGGGTTCTGTACATACACCTAACATTTACTAGTTATACAATCTTGAGCAAATGTTTCAACTTATCTGGGATTCAGTTTTCTCCTCTGTAAATGGAAGATGATGATATTATTACCGACCTTACTGAACTGCTGTGCAGATTAAAAGCCAGTACATGTAAACTCCATAAAACAGTGCTTGGCACATAGTAAGTATTCATTTACGTTAGTTATTAATGTTATATCATTCCTACCATGGAAAGCACCGTAACAAGGAATATGTTACCTAAGACCTGACCTTTTTTCCTAAGGCCTAGCTTAATTCCTACTCTTAGTTCCAATCTCTATTCTAAGGCTCCGTGAGGGTTCCATGCAAATGATCCTATGAACTCCTGGGGCCAGAATCAAGTCTTTTGTCTCTTTGTACCCACAGTTCCTTATTTTTAGGAGTTGCTATTCAGTTAAGCATGTATATAAAGAGGACATGTGGCATATGAAGCACTATGCTGATGATTGTTGGAAATAACTAGCATAAAAGAGGTATAGTTTTATGGGACTAGCACAAGACAAGTATATGAATAAATATAATCTAGGTATAATAATACCACAAAAGCTGGATTTACAAATGGGAGGAAATGCGTTCAAGAGGGAGCACAGGAATTTCCCTGGTGGCACAGTGGTTGAGAATCCGCCTGCCAATGCAGGGGACACGAGTTCGATCCCTGGTCCGGGAAGATCTCATATGCTGTGGAGCAACTAAGCCTCTGCGCCACAACTACTGAGCCTGTGCTCTAGAGCCCACAAGCCACAACTACTGAGCCTGCATGCCACGACTACTGAAGCCTATGCACCTAGAGCCCGTGCTCTGCAACAAGAGAAGCCACCGCAATGAGAAGCCCGCGCACCGCAACGAAGAGTAGCCCCTGCTCGCCACAACTGGAGAAAGCCCACATGCAGCAACGAAGACCCAATGCAGCCAAAAATAAATAAATAAATAAACAAATTAAAAAAAAAGAGGAGTATAATAATAAGAGCAAAGGCTTGTTGAACAGGAAAGTTAGAAATATATGAGAAGACCAGAAAATAGTATTTCTATTTGGCTGGAGAATACAATATGGATAGTGTAATAGTAAGACATAAAGCCAGATAATTAGGATCAGAACCTTGGCCACCAAAATGAAATAAGAGTGTTTAATTCTGTAACATGGGAAGCTGTCAAAGGTTTTGGAACTGCTGGGAGCAGAGGGAGAGTTGAATTAGGGGGCAGTTAAGAATAAGAAGACAGGAAACTGTTTTAAAATTTTGGAAAAGAGTAAGGAGAGTCCAAACTAGGAGACATATGTGAAGATGTTCTTGCAGAATTCATTCTGGTAAAAGAGAATTGGAATGTCCATCACTGGGAGAGGTGCCATGGAATGTTATGCAGCTATTAGAAAAGTAAAGAGTAAATGTGTGTATATTCACATGGATGGAACTTGAAAACATAGTGCTTAGTGAAAAAAGAGGAAACAAGAATATATTAAGAAAAATTATCCAAAAATTGGAATTAAAGCAAAAAGATGACCATGTGACCTTCATTGTCATACTAAAGTGTTCTCTCCCATGTAAAGGTCCACATTTAGGATAATATTTTCTAACTTTTTTGGGGATGAGATATGGTCAGCCTGGCAGTTGTTCAGCAAGCTGTTTCCGGGTTACCTTGGGTTTCTGTTACTTTGGTAACAAGCTTGGTTCAGAATAGCAGTCAACTGTTTTACTAAGTGCACTGTTAAGTCCACAGGAATGGGACTTCTCCGTGACTGAAAACTGCTTGGTTTACATCCTTGCATAAGTTGTTAACCTCTTCACTGGACCAGCACTTTGAATAGCACTGCCTTGGAGAATCCTTTGGATCTGTGATATGGTGAACAATTTTGAATAAGGGGAGCAAGGAAAGGCAAAAATTAAAAATTACTGTAAAGTTTTTAGCTTCATTGGCCAGGAGGATGGTGATATCGTTAGATAATTGTGGAGGAGTAAGTATCTTTTCAGGAAGATTAATCAGAACATCCAGTTGAAATAGACAGTTAGGAGTATAATTTAAAACATTTTTAATTCAGCTTTTCTTTCCGCCATCTTTCCATGCCACCATAATGGTACACATGAATGCCCTGGCTGATGCTCTCAAGAGTATCAACAATGCCGAAAAGAGAGGCAAACGCCAGTTTCTTATTAGGCCATGCTCCAAAGTCATCGTCAGGTTTCTCACTGTGATGATGAAGCATGGTTATGTTGGCGAATTTGAAATCATCGATGATCACAGGGCTGGGAAGATTGTTGTGAACCTCACAGGCAGGATAAATAAGTGTGGAGTGATCAGCCCCAGGTTTGATGTGCAACTCAAAGATCTAGAAAAATGGCAGAATAACCTGCTCCCGTCCTGTCAGTTTGGTTTCATTGTACTGACAACCTCAGCTGGCATCATGGACCATGAAGAAGCAAGAAGAAAACACACAGGAGGGAAAATCCTTGGATTCTTCTTCTATGGATTCTTTTTCTAGGGATGTAATACATACATGCAAATAAAATGCCTCAGAGGACAAAAACAAACAAACAAACAAAACATTTTAAATTCAATTTATTTAAACTAATAAAACCTGAACAATTAACCCATTTCTCCCACCTCCCACCTCAGAGAACCACCAATCTGTTTTCTGTAGCTATGAACTTTTGTTTGGGGTTTTTTCGTTTTTGTTCTTAGACTTCACATATAAGAGAAGTCATATGGTATCTGTCTTTCTCTGTCTGACTTATTTCACTTAGCATAATGCTCTCTAGGTCCATCCATGTTGTTGCAAATGGCAAGATTTCATTCTTTTTTATGGCTGAATAATATTCCACAGTATATATACCACATCTTCTTTATACATTCATCCATTGATGGACACTTAGGTTATTTCCATATTTTGGCTACTGTAAATCACGTTGCAGTGAACATGGGAGTGCAGATACCTTTCCAAATTAGTGTTTTCATATTCTTTGGATAAATACCCAAAAGTGGAATTGCTGGATCATATGGTAGTTCTATTTTTAATTTTCTGAGGAACCTTTATACTGTTTTCCATAGCACCTACACCTATTGACATTCCCACCAACAATGCAGAAGGATTCCCATTTCTCCACATCCTTGCCAGCACTTGTTATTTGTTTCTTTTTGATAATAGCCATTCTGACAGGTGTGAGGTGACATCTGATTGTGATTTTGATTTGCATTTTTCTGATGATTAGTGATATTGAGCATCTTTTCATGTATTGGTCATCTGTGTGTCTTCCTTGGAAAAATATAATTTTTAATTTGAAAGAGATATCAAGGAGCCATGGCCGCTGAGCCTGTGCGTCCGGAGCCTGTGCTCCTTAACGGGAGAGGCCACAGCAGTGAGAGGCCCGCGTACCGCAAAAAAAAAAAAAAAAAAGAGGGAGAGGGGAGAAAAAGGTGTTATCATGGAAAGAAGAAAACATTTAAAATATAGCTGAAATCTGTATAAAGGAAAATATAAGAGGGGTGATTGTGGAATTTGATTTTTCTCTTCTTCAAGCTAAAATGTTTTTAGCTTGGTCTTGTTTCACGAATGCTGGTAGAAGACTAAAGGCTTGGGTCTTGGGTCAGAGACCCTAAGGACTTTATTATTCATTGCACAACAAGCAGCATGAGCATTAGCATGTTTATGTCACTTCCCCTTGACCTCCAAGACACACGCCAGCAACACAGAAGGCCAAGCTGGATACCTACACAAAGGGCAGGTTGTGTTACAGGAGACAGACTCTGAATTTGGGGACTCTGCATTTTATAGCAAGCAGTAAGCAACCTCTTTGTTCTGGAGGGAGACATTATCTCACAGTGTTGCTCATTGTAAACACAACCCTGAGAGTGGCCCAGATAGAGTGTCAGGGCTTTATAATCTTGTCATTCCCAGCAAGAAAGGTAAGGCCATGAAAAACCTGTAGAGAACTGCCTTTCCCAACATTTCACCTTTTGGTCCTACCACCTTGGCTTCTGACAAATTATCACATGAGTATGACGCTTCTTCATCACACTGATTCATTTAAACAGCAGAGGCTAGGACCAAATATATTCAATTTGTGTCATACAGCAATCAACTAAAGCTATTAATATCGCTCCCAAAAGGAGGATGAGGCCAACTGGCAATATTGACTTCAGCTATGACTCCAGAGTCCCAGAGTCAGGCAACTGTGACTAAATCCCAGGGGAGACCAGTAGGTCTTATTTCAGAAATCCAAGATGTAGTGTAAGCCCAGGATATTCTCCATTATGGCCTGCACAAGGAAATTTAAGTTTACCTGTTAATCTTTGGTGCTGTTATCTGTAATTACAGGGACATATATAATAGATGGGCCAAGAAAGAAACCCAACTGAGAGATATTCCGTGGCCTATTCTCTATAGACAAGCATATAAAACCAAGAGACACAGGTCACTCTAGTTTGGATTTATTGTTAAACTTGATTTGGATCACCATGACATTGTTTTGCATATATCACATGGGAAAGTGTCACTGAGTAGTTGCAGCCTTGATTGTTAACACATAGCTCAAGATCACTTGGACATCAAGGAAAACATGCATTTGTATTTGTCATATTGAAACAAGTTGTGCTGGTCCATGTTTTTATACCCTTATGAAGAGAGGCTAGGCAAAGCAGAATAGTTCAAGGCCTTCCATATTTCCATGAATTATTCACTTATCATAGCACAAAGACCATGATGAGAAATCCAGCAGTAGGTCAGATTGTCAGCTGCAGCGGCTGCTTGCCTCAGGTGGACCATGTAATTGTTTTGCCAAGGTGCAATGCTGGATCTAGAGGTGGAAGGGAGCATTAATTCCTCCCCTTCCTTAAGTACTTACTTCCCAGGGTCTAAAGTGTTCCCTCCCCAGGTTCTGGAGTTATTGCCATCCCTTATGATCATAAAATTGGTGTGCCCCATACCAGTGCAAATGATTTCACTTTTTTCCGATCATCTGCTACTCACAGTGGTCAAGTGCAGGAAGGACAAGGGGATTTTTATTTTTGTTATTTTTTTAATTTATTTTTTTGTTACTTTAAAAAAATATCTTTATTGGAGTATAATTGCTTTACAATGTTGTGTTAGTTTCTGCTGTATAACAAAGTGAAAGAGCTATATGTATACATATATCCCCATACCCCTCCCTCTTGCGTCTCCCTCCCACCCCTCTACGTGGTCACAAAGCACTGAGCTGATCTCCCCCCGTGCAATGAAGCTGCTTCCCACTAACTAGCTGTTTTACATTTGGTAGTGTATATATGTCAGTGCTACTCTCACACTTCGTCCCAGCTTACCCTTCCCCCTCTCCATGTCCTCAAGTCCATTCTCTACGTCTACTTTATTCCTGTCCTGCCCCTAGGTTCTTCAGAACCATTTTTTTTTAGATTCCATGTATATGTGTTAGCATATGGTATTTGTTTTTCTCTTTCTGACTTACTTCACTCTGTATGACACACTCTAGGTCCATCCACCTCACTACAAATAACTCAATTTCCTTTCTTTTCACGGCTGAGTAATATTCCATTGTATATATGTGCCACATCTTCTTTATCTATTCATCTGTCAGTGGACACTTAGGTTGCTTCCATGTCCTGGCTATTGTAAATAGTGCTGCAATGAACATTGTGGTACATGACTCTTTTTCAGTTATGGTTTTCTCAGGGTATATGCCCAATAGTGGGATTGCTGGGTCATATGGTAGTTCTATTTTTAGTTTTTTAAGGAACCTCCATACTGTTCTCAATAGTGGCTGTATCAATTTACATTCCCACCAACAGTGCAAGAGGGTTCGCTTTTCTCCACACCCTCTCCAGCATTTATTGTTTGTAGATTTTTTGGTGACGACCATTCTACCTGTGTGAGGTGATACCTCATTGTAGTTTTGATTTACGTTTCTCTAATGATTAGTGAGGTTGAGCATCCTTTCATGTGTTTGTTGGCAATCTGTATATCTTCATTGGAGAAATGTCTATTTAGATCTTCTGCCCATTTTTGGATTGGGTTGTTCGTTGTTTTGATATTGAGCTGCATGAGCTGCTTGTATATTTTGGAGATTAATCCTTTGTCCATTGCTTCATTTGCAAATATTTTCTCCCATTCTGAGGGTTGTCTTTTGGTCTTGTTTATGGTTTCCTTTGCTGTGCAAAAGCTTTGAAGTTTCATTAGGTCCCATTTGTTTCTTTTTGTTTTTATTTACATTACTCTAGGAGGTGGATAAAACAAGATCTTGCTGTGATTTATGTCAAAGAGTGTTCTGCCTATGTTTTCCACTGAGAATTTTATACTGTCTGGCATTCAGGTCTTTAATCCATTTCGAGTTTATTTCTGTGTATGGTGTTAGGGAGTGTTCTAATTTCATTCTTTTACATGTAGCTGTCCAGTTTTCCCAGCACCACTTATTGAAGAGGCTGTCTTTTCTCCATTGTATACTCTTGCCACCTTTATCAAAGATAAGGTGACCATATGTGCACGAGTTTATCTCTGGGCTTTCTATCCTGTTCCATTGATTGATATTTCTGTTTTTGTGCCAGTACCATACTGTCTTGATTACTCTAGATTTGTAATATACTCTGAAGCCAGGGAGCCTGAGTCCTTCAGCTCCATTTTTCGTTCTCAAGATTGCTTTTGCTATTTGGGGTCTTTTGTGTTTCCATACAAATTGTGCAATTTTTTGTTCTAGTTCTGTGAAAAATCCCATTGGTAGTTTGATAGGGATTGTGTTGAATCTGTAGATTGCTTTGGGTAGAATAGTCATTTTCACAATGTTGATTCTTCCCATCCAAGAACATGGTATATCTCTCCGTCTGTTTATATCATCTTTAATTTCTTTCATCAGTGTCTTATAGTTTTCTGCATACAGGTCTTTTGTCTCCTTAAGTAGGTTTATTCCTAGGTATTTTATTCTTTTTGTTGCAATGGTAAATGGGAGTGGTTCTTTAATTTCTGTTTCAGATTTTTCATCATTAGTGTATAGGAATGCAAGAGATTTCTGTGCATTAATTTTGTATCCTGCTACTTACCAAATTCGTTGATTAATTCTAGTAGTTTTCTGGTAGCATCTTTAGGATTCTCTAAGTATAGTATCATGTCATCTGCAAACAGTGACAGCTTTACTTCTTCTTTTCCGATTTGGATTCCTTTTATTTCTTTTTCTTCTCTGATTGCTGTGGCTAAAACTTCCAAAAGTATGTTGAATAATAGTGGTGAGAGTGGGCATCCTTGTCTTGTTCCTGATTTTAGAGGAAATGGTTTAAGTTTTTCACCATTGAGAACGATGTTGGCTTTAGGTTTGTCATATATGGCCTTTATTACGTTGAGGTAAGTGCTCTCTATGCCTACTTTCTGGAGAGTTTTTATCATAAATGGGAGTTGAATTTTAGAAAAAGCTTTTTCTGCATCTATTGAGATTATCATATGGTTTTTATCCTTTAGTTTGTTAATATGGTGTATCACATTGATTGACATGCATATATTGAAGAATCCTTGCATTCCTGGGATAAACCCCACTTGATCATGGTGTATGATCCTTTTAGTGTGCTGTTGGATTCTCTTTGCTAGTATTTTGTTGAGGATTTTTGCATATATGTTCATCAGTGATATTGGTCTGTAGTTTTCTTTTTTTGTGACATCTTTGTCTGGTTTTGGTATCAGGGTGATGGTCGCCTTGTAGAATGAGTTTGAGAGTGTTCCTCTCTCTGCTGTATTTTGGAAGAGTTTGAGAAGGAAAGGTATTAGTTCTTCTCTAAATGTTTGATAGAATTCGCTTGTGAAGCCGTCTGGTCCTGGGCTTTTGTTTGTTGGAAGATTTTTAATCACAGTTTCAATTTCAGTGCTTGTGATTGGTCTGTTTATATTTTCTACTTCTTCCTGGTTCAGTCTTGGAAGGTTGTGCTTTTCTAAGAATTTGTCCATTTCTTCCAGGTTGTCCATTTTATTGTTATTTAGTTGCTTGTAGTAATCCCTCATGATTCTTTGGATTTCTACAGTGCCAGTTGTTACTTCTCCTTTTTCATTTCTAATTTTGTTGATTTGAGTCTTCTCCCTTTTTTTTTGGTGAGTCTGGCTAATGGTTTATCAATTTTGTTTATCTTCTCAAAGAACCAGCTTTTAGTTTTATTGACCTTTGCTATAGTTTTCTTCATTTCTTTTTCATTTATTTCTGATCTGATCTTTTTGATTTCTTTCCTTCTGCTAACTTTAGGGTTTTTTTGTTTTTCTTTCTCTAATTGCTTTAGGTGTAAGGTTAGGTTGTTTATTTGAGATTTTTCTTGTTTCTTGAGGTAGGATTGTATTGCTATAAACTTCCCTCTTAGAACTGCTTTTGTTGCATCCTGCAGATTTTGGCTCATCGTGTTTTCACTGTCATTTGTTTCTAGGTACTTTTTGATTTCCTCTTTGATTTCTTCAGTGATCTTGGTTATTTAGTAGCGTATTGTTTAGCCTCCATGTGTTTGTATTTTTTACAGTTTTTTTCTTGTAATTGATATCTAGTCTTATAGCGTTGTGGTCGGAAAAGATACTTGATACAATTTCAAGTTTATTAAATTTACCAAGGCTTGATTTGTGACCCAAGATATGATCTATCCTGGAGAATGTTCCATGAGCACTTGAGAAGAAAGTGTATTCTGTTGTTTTTGGATGGAATGTCCTATAAATATCAATTAAGTCCATTTTGTTTAATGTGTCATTTAAAGTTTGTGTTTCCTTATTTATTTTCATTTTGGATGATCTGTCCATTGGTGAAAGTGGGGTGTTAAAGTCCCCTACTATGAATGTGTTACTGTCGATTTCCCCATTTATGGCTGTTAGTATGTGCCTTATGTACTCCTGTGTTGGGTGCATAAATATTTACAATTGTTATATCTTCTTCTTGGATTGATCCTTGATCATTATATAGTGTCCTTCTTTGTCTCTTGTGATAGTCTTTAAGTCTATTTAGTCTGATATGAGAATTGCTACTCCAGCTCTCTTTTGATTTCCATTTGCATGGAATATCTTTTTCCATGCCCTCACTTTCAGTCTGTATGTGTCCCTAGGTCTGAAGTCAGTCTCTTTTAGACAGCATATATATGGGTCTTGTTTTTGTATCCATTCAGCCAGTCTATGTCTTTTGGTTGGAGCATTTAACCCATTTACATTTAAGGTAATTGTTGATATGTATGTTCCTATTAGCATTTTCTTAATTGTTTTCGGTTTGTGTTTCTAGGTCTTTTCCTTCTCTTGTGTTTCCTGCCTAGAGAAGTTCCTTTAGCATTTGTTGTAAAGCTGGTTTGTGGTGCTGAATGCTCTTAAGTTTTGCTTGTCTGTAAAGGTTTTAATATCTTCATTGAATCTGAATGAGAGCCTTGCTGGGTAGAGTAATCTTGGTTGTAGGTTTTTCCCTTTCATCATTTTAAATATGTCCTGCCACTCCCTTCAGGCTTGCAGAGTTTCTGAAACTATAATGTCTTCAAATGTTTTCTCAGACTCTTTCTTTTTCTCTTCTTCTTCTGGGACCCCTGTAATATGAATGTTGGTGTGTTTAATGTTGTCCCAGAGGTCTCTGAGACTGTCCTCAATTCATTTCATTCTTTTTTCTTTATTCTGCTCTGTGGTGGTTATTTCCACTTTTTTATCTTCAAGGTCACTTATCTGTTCTTCTGCCTCAGTTATTCTGCTATTGATTCCTTCTAGAGAGTTTTTAATTTCATGTATTGTGTTGTTCATCATTGTGTATTTACTCTTTAGTTCTTCTAGGTTCTTGTTAAACGTTTCCTCTTTCTTTCTCCATTCTATTTCCAAGATTTTGGATTATCTTTACTATCGTTACTCTGAATTTTTTTTCAGGTAGACTGCCTATTTCCTGTTCATTTGTTTGGTCTGGTGGGTTTTTATCTTGCTTCTTCATCTCTGCATATTTCTCTGTCTTCTCATTTTGTTTAACTTATTGTGTTTGGCATGTGCTTTTCACAGCCTGCAGGTTCATAGTTTCCATTGTTTTTGGTGTCTGCCCCGAGTGGTTAAGGTTGGTTTAGTTGCTTGTGTAGGCTTCCTGGTGTACGGGACTGGTGCCTGTGTTCTGGTGGGTGGGGCTGGATCGTGTCTTTCAGTTGGGCGGGGCTGAGTCCAGTGGTGTGTTTTGGGGTGTCTATGAACTTATTATGATTTTAGGCAGCCTCTCTACTAATGGGTGGGGTTGTGTTCCTGTCTTGCTAGTTGTTTGGCATGCAGTGTTCAGCACTGGAGCTTGCTGGCCGTTGAGGGGAGCTGGGTCTTAGCATTGAGATGGAGATTGCTTGGAGAGCTCTCGCCAATTGATATTACGTCGGGCCGTGAGGTCTCTGGTGGACCAGTGTCCTGAACTCAGCTCTTCCACCTCAGAGGCTCAGGCCTGACGCCAGGCCGGAGCACCAAGACCCTGTCAGCCAAGTAGCTCAGACGAAAAGGGAGAAAAAAAAGAAAGAAAAAAAAATAAGTAAAATAAAACTATTAAAATAAAAAAAATTTTAATTATTAAAATAAAATACTTTAAAAAAAGAGCAACGAAACCAATAAACAAGTCTACCAATGAAAACAAGCACTAAAAACCATACTACAATAAACATAAAAATCAGAAAGAAGTCAGTTGCAGGCAGCAAACCCCAAGTCCACAGTTGTTCCCAAAGTCCACCTCTTCAATTTTGGGTTGATTTGTTGTCTATTCAGGTATTCCACAGATGCAGGGTACCTCAAGTTGATTGTGGGGATTTAATCCACTGCTCCTGAGGCTGCATGGAGAAATTTCCCTTTCTCTTCTTTGTTTGCACAGCTCCTGGGGTTCAGCTTTGGTTTTGCCGCCACCTCTGCCTGTAGGTTGCCCTCAGGCTTCTGTTCCTGCCCAGACAAGATGCGGTTAAAGCATCAGCTGATTAGGGGCTCTGGCTCACTCATGCCAGGAGGAGGGATGGGTGCAGTAGTTATAATTGGAATACGGGGTGAGCCAGTGGTGGCAGAGGCCGGTGTGACATTGCAACAGGCTGAGGCGCACCATGTGTGTTCTCCCAGGGAAGTTGTCCCTGGATCATGGGACCCTGGTAGTGGTGGGTTGCACAGGCTCCCTGTGGGTATGGTTAGTGACCTGCGCTTGCACACAGGATCCTTGGTGGCTGCAGCAGCGTTAGTGTTTCCTGCCCATCTCTGGTGTCTGAGCTGATAGCCATGGCTCACACCAGTCTCTGGAGCTCATTTAGGCGGTGCTCTGCCTTCTGTGGGCAGACAGGTAAGGAATCCCCTCTCCTCGTGCACCCCAAAACAATGGTTTCTTGCCTCTTAGGCAGGTCCACACTTTTTTCCTGACTCCCTCCTGCCTAGCTGTGGCTCATTAGCTCCCTTCAGGCTGTGTTCATGCAGCCAACCCCAGTCCTCTTCCTGGGATCTGAACTGCGAAGCCCAAGCCTCAGCTCCCAGTGCCCACCCGCCCCGACGGGTGAGCAGACAAGCCTCACAGGCTGGTGAGTGCTGGTCGGCACTGATACTCTGTGCGGGAATCTCTCCACTTTGCCCTCTGCACCCCTGTTGCTGTGCTATCCTCCATGGTTCCGAAGCTTCCCATCCCCCCACCCCCCATCTCCGCCAGTGAAGGGGCTTCCTAGTATGTGGAAAATTTTTTTCCTTCACAGCTCCCTCCCAGAGGTGCAGGTTCCATCCCTATTCTATTTTTTTTTTATCGTGGTATGTGGGCATCTCACTGTTGTGGCCTCTCCCGTTGCGGAGCACAGGCTCCGGACGTGCAGGCTCAGCAGCCGTGGCTCACAGGCCCAGCCGCTCCGCGGCACGTGGGATCTTTCTGGACCGGGGCACGAAACCCGTGTCCCCTGCGTCGGCAGCGGACTCTCAACCACTGCGCCACCAGGGAAGCCTGCGTCCCTATTCTTTTATCTCTGTTTTTTCTTTTGCCCTACCCAGGTATGTGCGTATTTTCTTGCTTTGGGGGAAGTCTGAGGTCTTCTGCCAGCGTTCAGTAAGTGTTCTGTAGGAGTTGTTCCACGTGTAGGTGTATTTTTGATGTATTTGTAGGGAGGAAGGTGATCTCCATGTCTGACTCCTCCGCCATCTTGAGGGTCCCCCTAATTTATTTTTTTGGGGGCCACACTGTGCAACATGTAAGATCTTAATTCCCTGACCAGAGATTGAACCCGGGCCCCCTGCATTGGGAGTGTGGAATCTTAACCACTGGACCACCAGGGTAGTCCAACAAGGATATTTTTCCAAAATTTATAGGAATCCATCATATTTCCCACCTTCATGGGCATGGGCTACTGCAGGGGAACTTGGTGAGCAGTTTACTCAACCAAATGGTCATTATCTTCATAGGATAGAGGTTGGCAAACTTTTTCTGTAAAGGGCTGAAGAGAAATATTTTCAGTTTTGTAGGCTTCTGTCACAATTACTCAACTCTGCCTTTGTAGAGCAAAAGCAGCCATAGACAATACATAATAAAGAAACAGTCATGACTGTGATTCAGTAAAACTTTATTTACAAAAGCAGGCAGCAGACCAGGCTCAGCCCATGGGTTATAGTTTGCCAACTTTGATCTAGAACCAGTTCAATCCAAAAGGAGAATACAGGTGACTAAACCAAGATTAAGTTTGAATTCTATAAGCTCCTTTTTGGCCAGGCTGCCACCCAGCTGTACCAACCAGGCTGGCTTGGGGTAACTGTTAGGGAAAAAAAAGATGCATCATGCTCAGGAAATGTCAGAATAGAATTCTAAAATTTCAGAATTGGTCAAGATAACCCCTCCACCCCTTTTATCCTGATCATTATCTAGAAGGTGGCCAAGGGGATGTGAACTCTTTCAGTGGATGCTTGCATTTAATTAAGATGTGTGGACCAGGAGAAAGTGAAGGAGGTAGAGTCAGAAATCTCTTTAGTTGACTTTTTAAAAAATCCATTTACCTCTTGTTGGAACCAGCAGCTTGAGGATAATAAGGGATATGAAATGTCCATTGAATACCTTGACTATTGGTCCAGTGTTGAGTGAACCTTTGCAATAAGAGACATCACACTGTCCAACTGAATATGGCCTGAAAGGCCAAAAACATAACACATTTTATGTTATGGCCAATGTGGCTTGAGTTGGTTGATCAGACTGGAACAGTGACACCATAACCTGAAAACATATCGACAACAGTAAGGCATCAATGGAGGACCCAAGGCAAGTGGTCAAAGGCTCAATATAGTCAGCTTGTCAGGAGTGAGAGGGGACAACACTCTATGTATTGTGGCCTATTTCATTAGAAAACAAACAGGCAAACTTTTTTTAAAATTTATTTTATTTATTTATTTTTGGCTGTGTTGGGTCTTCATTGCTGTGCACGGGCCTTCTCTAGTTGCAGCAAGCGGGGGCTACTCTTCGTTGAGGTGTGGAGGCTTCTTGTTGCGGTGGCTTCTCTTGTTGCGGAGCATGGGCTCTAGGCTTATGGGCTTCAGTAGTTGTGGCATGTGGGTTTAGTAGTTGTGGCTCATGGGCCCTAGAGTGCGGGCTCAGTAATTGTGGCACACGGGCTTAGTTGCTCCACAGAATGTTGGATCTTCCTGGACCAGGGCTTGAACCTATATCCCCTGCATTGGCAGGCAGATTCTTAACCACCACACCAGCAGGGAAGCCCAACAGGCAAACTTTTGGAAGGAGGCACAAGACTGGCATGCAGTGGTAGCTTTAACATCAGACACAGATAATCCTTACTTTCCTCGGCCATGATGGTAGATGTGTTGCCATGTTCAGTGTGATGATAGATTCCCAGTAGCAGTGACATGGATCTGGGTGGGGCATACTTAATTAACAGCATGAACCCAGCCCATTCCATTAGAGAATGAGCCATTGCCATGTATATCAGCTATAATTTGTTTCTACAATTCACAGTCCTAAAGAGGACTTGATCTTTAATCTACCAATCTGTGGTCTTGCAAATGGCAGACCAGGTGACTAGGCAATTGGCAATAGTCCAAGAGTCAGTAAAAATATAAGCTTTAATCTTAATAGTATTACCATTATCTAAGGTAGATATTGGCAAACTGCTGTAAGTCTAGACAATGAATATTTTCAGACTTGCAGGCCATACAGTCTCAGCTCTGCCATTATAGTGTGTGAAAGCAGCCATAGACAGTACATAAATGAACAGACATGGCTGCGTTCCAAGGAAACTTTATACACAAAAGCAGATAACAGGCCAGATTTGGCCCATTAGCCATAGTTTTCTGACCCCTGGTCTAAGACAGTGGTAACAGCTTTTATTGTATTTACCCAGAAACTGCCTTTGAGAGGACCCAGATGTTGGACTTAGCAAAGACTTAAAGAAACGACTATAAATGTGTTCAAAGAACTAAAGGATACCATACTTACAGAAGTCAAGGGAGAAACAGCTTGGCAGTTCCTCAAAAAGTTAAACATAGAATTACCATATTACCCAGCAATTCCACTCCTAGGTATGTACCCAACAGAATTGAAACTGGGTACTCAAGCAAATACTTGTACACAAATGTTCATAGCAACACTGTTCACAACAGCCAAAATGTAGAAGCAACCAAAATGTCCATCACCAATGAATCAATAAACAAAATGAGGTATATCCATACAATGAAATATCATTCAGCCATAAAAAGGAATAAAGTGCTGATACATGAGCATGGATGAACCTCAGAAACATTATGCTAAGTGGAAGAAGCCAGACACAAAAGTTCACATTTATATGAATTAATTTATATGAAATACCTGAAACAGAAAATTCCATAGTGAAAGAAAGCATATTGGTAGTTGCCAGGTACTGGGGAAAAAGAGGAATGGAAATTAAATCCTTAATAAGTGTAAGTTTTCTTTTGGGCTAATGAAAATATTTTATAAGTATAGAGGTAGTAGTTACACAACATGAATATACAAAATGCTACTGAATTGTACACTTTAAATGATCAATTTTATATTATGCAAATTTTACCTCAATTTCAAAAAAGGAAAATAAAAAGTAAAGAAAGGCATGATGACAATGTCTCATACAATAGATACAATAGAGAATATTTATATAGAGATAGAAATTATGTATAAAAAAGAACCAAATGGAAATTCTGGAATTGAAAAAGTACAATAACTGAAATTTAAAAATCACTAGAGGGACTCAGTAGTAGATTTGAACTGGCAGAAGAAAGAATTATGAACTTGAAGTATGCAGTCTGAAGAGTGGAAAGAAAATAGGATGAAGAAAATGGAACAGAACCTCAGAGAAGTATGGGGTAAGCATGTCAACATACATGTGATGGGAATACCAGAACAAAAGGAGAGAAAGGAGCGGAAAAAAATTCTTGGAAGAAATAATAGCTAAAAGCCAGATTTAATGAGAAATATTAATCTACACATCCAATAAACTCAGTGAATTGAAATTAACTTGATGAATTTGTAGGATAAATACAAAGAGATCTAAACACAAATATCATAGTAAAAATGCTGAGGCCAAAGACCAGAAGAAAATCCTGTAAGCAGCAAGAGAAAAATTACTCACGTATAAAGGAAGCCTAATTAGATTAACAGTGGACTTCTTATCAGAAACAATGGAGGCAGAAGGTAATGGGATGACATATTTAAAGTGCTGAAAGAAAAACCTCAACTAAGAATCCTATAAATAGCAAAACCCAACTTAAAAGTGGGAGCAGGATCTAAACAGATGGTTTTATAAAGGAGATATACAGATGGCTGACAAGCACATGCACAGATGCTCAACATCATCAGCCAGCAGTGAAATGCAAATCAAAACCACAATGAGGGGCTTCCCTGGTGGCACAGTGGTTGAGAGTCCACCTGCTGATGCAGGGGCCGCGGGTTCGTGCCCCAGTCCGGGAGGATCCCACATGCCGCGGAGCGGCTGGGCCCATGAGCCATGGCCACTGAGCCTGCGCGTCTGGAGCCTGTACTCCACAACAGCAGAGGCCACAACAGCGAGAGGCCCGCATGCCGCAAAAAAAATAAATAAAACCATTAAAAAAACCCCACAATGAGCTATTACTTCATAGCCACTGGGATGGCTATATTAAAAAAAGACAGATTAGGGACTTTCCTGGCAGTCCAGTGGTCAAGACTCCATGCTCCCAATGTAGGGGCCCGGGTTCAGTCCCTGGTCAGGGAACTAGATCCTATGTGCATGCTGCCACTAAGAGTCCGCATGCCACAACTAAGAGCCTGCATCCCATGATGAAGATCCTACGTGCTGCAACTAAGACCTGGTGCAGCAAAAAAAAAAAATAATTAATTAATTTAAAAATAAAGATTAAAGAAAAAAATCAAATATTGAAAAGGATGTTGAGAAATTGGAACCCTCATACACTGCTGGTAGGAACATAAAATGGTGTAGCCACTTTGGAAAATAGTTCAGTAGTTCCTCAAATGTTTACACATAGAGTTACCATATGATCCAACAGTTTTATGTGACCCAGCAACTGAGCTCTTAGATATGTCCCCAAAAGAAATGAAAACATATGTCCATCCAAAAACTCATACACAAATGTTTATAGCAGCATTATCCATAATAGCCCAAAAGTAGAGACAACCCAAATACCCATAAGCTGATGCATGGATAAACAAAAGACAGTAAAAAGGAATGAAGTGCTGATACATGTTACAACGTAGATGAACTTGAAAATGCTATGCTAAGTGAAGGAAGCCAGTAATAAAATACCACATATTTTATGATTCCATTTATATGAAATGTGCAGATAGGGTAATCTAGAGATACAGAAAATAGCACCCTGTCTTGATGTGTCCTCACATGGTAGAAGGGGCTAGGGATTTCTGTGGAGCTTCTGGTAGTTCCCTAGGCTGTGGAAGGTGGGGAGGATTGGCAGGTCACTGCTAATGGGTACAAGATTTCTTTTTAGTGTATTGAAAATCTTCTGGAATTAGATAATGATGATGGATGCACAACTCTGTGGATTCACTAAAAACCACTGTTATATCAGTTATATCTTAATAAAGCAGTTACTCCCCAAATGATCTTTTTTAGTTAAGCTTTTAACTTTTAGAATAAATGACATAACTTTCTATTGATGGTAGAGCATGATTTCAATATCATAACAGAGTTGAGGATAATGAGAGCTGAGAGAGTCTAAACTCGTTACCCTTCTTATTTCTTGTAGTCCATCCAGTATGAATTACTTAAAATGTGTAAACAACCTAAATAATGCATAGTTTTGGAAAACGGGAGTGAAATCCGTGGAGATGTGCCACCCAGCTCATCCTTCAGGGAAGGACTTTCTGCCCTCCTGTGGGAGGAGGGTGAGCAGATAGCTTCCATTACTCAGCTCCATCAGAATCTACTTCTGTTGCAGAGCCACCTAGCTTGAGGTCACACTCTTCCAAGACCAGCCCACATCAATGGCAAGGATATAAAGTCCCAGCCAAAAATAGAATTCCTGTTTAAAAACTAGTATCTCGTGCATTTATTATATGCAGATGTATGGTTTGAATTTTCACTGTTAATATCCTCAAGATGGATACATAACAGTTAACTATGCTTTGGAATTTGTGAATACTTATGAGGTCTGCTATGGTCTGAATGTTTGTGTACCTCTAAAATTCTTATGTTGCAGTCCTACCCCTAAAGGTATGCTGGTAGTAGCTGGGGCCTTTGGGAGGTGTTTAAATCATGAGGGTGGAGCCTTATGAATGGGATTAGTGCCTTTACAAAAGAATCTCCAGAGAAATCCCTAGTCCCTTCCACCATGTGAGGACACATAAAGAAGGTCCCAGCTGTGAATCAGGAAGAGAGCCCTTACCCAACCATGCTGGCAGTTTGATCTTGGACTTCCAGCATCCAGAACTGTAAAAATTAAAGTTCTTTTGTTTTTAAGCTACCTGGTCTATGGTATTTTGTTATTGCAGTTCAACAAGATAAAGACAGGGTCCTTAAGAGGAGGAAAACTGAAACCTTCTCTGCGAGGTTTGCTTTCACAACGCAAAGAATACAGGACTCTCATGCAAAACTACTTGTGCAAAGAAGCGTTAACAGTCAAAATTTATAAAGTATCTAAAGAAAAAAATTGCATGAAAGAGACTCAACAGAAAATAGGAGAATTGACACTTTAAGAACTACAGACAATAGAATTTTGAAAATTATTTTAAAACAAAGATACTGGAAATGTTCGAAAACAAAGGAGCAGTTATCCTTAAGGGAAGGATATAGATAAAATAACAGACAGATTTTTTAAAAATTAAAAGCCCTAAGAAACAAAAAGGTAGTCATTGAAATAACCACCTAAATTCCTTTGCATGTTTCATAATGGATGATAGACTGGATTTTGACCACATCCTGTCTTAAAATAAGACCTTCTAGTTCCCCCCACCCACACCCCATTCCATACTTTTTCACAGTTAGCTGAGTCTGGGACCCTGCAGGCACTTTTTTTTTTTTAAGTTTTTTTTTTTTTAACTTCTTTATTGGAGTATAATTGCTTTACAATGGTGCTTTATAACAAAGTGAATCAGCTATACATATACATATATCCCCATATCTCCTCCCTCTTGCATCTCCTTCCCACTCTCCCTATCCCATGCCTCTAGGTGGTCAAAAGCACCGAGCTGATCTCCCTGTGCCATGTGACTGCTTCCCACTAGCTATTTTACATTTGGTAGTGTATATATGTCCATATCACTGTCTCACTTCGTCCCAGCTTACCCTTCCCCCTCCCTGTGTCCTCGAGTCCATTCTCTATACCTGCGTCTTTATTCCTGTCTTGCCTCTAGGTTCTTCAGAACCATTTTTTTTTTAATTCCATATATATGTGTTAGCATATGGTATTTGTTTTTCTCTTTCTGACTTACTTCACTCTGTATGGCAGACAGAGTCCATCCACCTCACTACAAGTAACTCAGTTTTGTTTCTTTTTATGGCTGCCAGCAGGCACTTTTGAGGTCATCATTACTGCAGGTTGGCCTTATCCTGCTACTTGGAGTACTATTGATAATAGCTTTAATTAAATGCTTTAAGTGACAAATTGAACAGATTTGGTTTTAGCCTCTGTTGGTCAAATTAATTAAAATGGCTGACAGAGTGGCATACTTACATGAATATTTGAATTCAGCCAAGAACATGTTGGGGTAGATTGTTGGGAGAGGCAGTGCTGTGGACCTGCACATTTTTGCTGGGTATACCAAGAATGCGGGACCTTGATTACCTAGGACATTTCTCAAGGTTGCGTTTGTAGCAGACAGACTTGAGGGATGAAGTATTTTCTCCTTCCAAAAAGAGCAGTCTTGCTTCAGTTTGATATAAAAATGGTGAATTCCCCCAAGCTCAGTGTTCTTCTCCTGTAATACAACCCACTGCATGGGCAAACATCTATCTTGACCTACCTACATTATATTTGCAGGACTTGGAGGGCATGGGGAACCAACAGAAACAAAGCTCTGGCTACTGCTCTTGTCATTAGTAATAAAGTCCCTTTTCTCTGACCCAGGGATCTCATGTCTTCTGCTAGCATTCATGAAATGGTAATAAAGCTAACTCATAAACAAGTAAGTAGGGTAAACTCTCAGACTCTGCACAGTTCTTGACAATTGCAAAAATCAATTACAAGAGGGTTTTTAAGTCAAAAAGTGAAAGGTAAAACAATGAATGAATTTTTTCTAGAAGAAAGCATAGGAGACTATTTTCATGAATGTAGAACAGTGAAAGAGTTCATAAACAGGACACAAAAAAATACTTGCTATAAAGAAAACACATATTGGACCTCATCAAATGTACTTCTCTACAACATAAAACATGATTAAGAGAATGAAAAGGCAAACCACAGAATGGGAGTCTATAATTGCAACATACATAATCAACAGAAGGCTCATGTCTGTAATATAAGAGGAACTCCTACATACCACTAAGGAAAACAGTCAACCCAAAAGAAAACTGGACATGGTACTTGAACGGAAACTCCAAGAGACTATCCAAATGTATCAATACAATAAAGGAATGAAAATGTGCTCAAATTAATAATCTGGGATTGAAATTTAAAGCCACAATGCATTGTTACTATACCCTCACTATACTGGCAAAAATTAAAGAGACTGACAATGCCAAGTGTTGACAAGGATATGGATTCCAGAAACTTTCATTGACTGATGGTAGGATTTTGAATCAGTACAAACACTTTGGAAAACTGTTGGGCATTAAGCTAAACATATGCATACCATATGAGTCAGCAGTTCCACTCCCAGGTATAAACTTGATTGAAACATAGGCACATGTGTACCAAGAGACATGTCCCAAAATATTCATATTAATATTCCTAATAGTAAAAAATTATAAACCACCACACTGTACATCAACAGTCAAATAGAAAAATAAATTGTACAGTGGAATATTGTGCAGCAGTGAAAATGGGCATGAACAAACTATAGCTGTCTACAACAATGCAGATGAATCTTGCAAAGATGTTAGCAAAAGAAGCCAAAGAAGGATGGTGGAGCAATAGTAAAACCAGACTGAATGGTTTTACTTAAGTGAAAAACATCAATATAGATAGAGACATTACTTAAGGGTAAAAGGAATGTTCCATGAGGAGATAAAATGATCATGAATTTGCAACCAACACTATAGTCTTATAAAAAGGAAAACTATCACAATTACAAGGACAATTGTCAAATTTAGTCATGGTAGGAAACTTAATACACGATATTTTATAAGTACAGAAAGAATACTATATGCTCTGTATGCATATATACTTTAGTATTAGAAGTATAATAAAATCATGGACAGGAACTCTTTTTAAAACTTCATGGTAGTAGTTGTTTCTGCAAAGGGAGATAAAGAGAGTCAACCTGAATAGGTTGACAGAGCTTTAATTTTATCTGAAATGTTATATAATGGATTTAATCTTATTAATATTATTAGTATTAATATCATAATTATATTATTGATTAATAATTAATTATATTATTAATATAATGTTTTGAAATGGATTAAAGACCTAAACATAAGGCCGGATACTATAAAACTCTTAGAGGAAAACATAGGACACTCGTTGACATAAATCACAACAAGATCTTTTTCGATCCACCTCCTAGATTAATGAAAATAAAAACAAAAATAAATGATTGGGACCTAATTAAACTTAAAACCTTTTTCACAGCAAAGGAAACCATAAACAAAATGAAAAGACAACCCTCAGAATGGGAGAAAATATTTGCAAACAAAGCAACCAACAAGGGATTAATCTCCAAAATATACAAACAGCTCATGCAGCTCAATGTCAAAAAAACCAACCCAATCAAAAAATTCGCAGAAGATCTACATAGACATTTCTCCAAAAAAGACATACAGGTGGCCAAAAAGCACATGAAAAAATGTTCAACGTCACTAATTATTAGAGAAATGCAAATCAAAACTACAATGAGGTATCACCGCATACCAGTCAGAATGGCCATCATCAAAAAATCTACAAACAGGGACTTCCCTGGTGGTCCAATGGTAAAGAATCTGCCTTACAATGCAGAGTATGCGGGTTCGATCACTGGTCAGGGAACTAAGGTCCCATATGCCGCGGGGCATCTAAGCCCGAACACCACAACTACTGAGCTTGCACGCCTCAACTAGAGAGCCCACATGCCACAAACTGCAGAGCCCATGTGCTCTGGAACCCGTGCACCACAGCTACAGAGCCAACATGCCCTGGAGCCAGTGTGCCACGACTAGAGAAGAGAAAACCCGCATGCCACAACTAGAGAGAAGCCTGCGCACTGCAACGAAAGATCCTGCATGCCTCAATGAAGATCTTGCACGCTGCAACTAAGACCTGATGCAGCCAAAAATAAATTTAAAAAAAGCAAACTACAAGCAGTAAATGCTGGAGATGGTGTGGAGAAAAGGGAACCCTCCTACACTGTTGGTGGCCATGTAAATTGGTACAACCTCTATGGAGAGCAGTATGGATGTTCCTTATAAAACTAAAAATAGAACTACCATAGGGCCCAGCAATCCCATGCCTGGGCATATATCCAGAGAAAACCATAATTCAAAAAGATACATACACCCCAATGTTCATTGCAGCACTATTTACAATAGCCAGGACATGGCAACAACCTGAATGTCCATTGACAGAGAGGAATGGATAAAGAAGATGTGGTACATATATATAATGGAATATTACTCAGCCATAAAAAGAATGAAATAATGCCATTTGCAGCAACGTGGATGGACCTAGAGATTGTCATATTAAATGAAGTATGTCAGACAGAGAAAGACAAATGTATCACTTATATGTGGAATCTAAAAATAGGGTACAAATGAACTTATCTACAAGAGAAAAATAGAGTTACAGTCATAGAAAACAAACATGGTTACCAGGGGATAAGGAGAGGGGGAGAGATAAATGGGAGGTTTGGATTGACATATACACACGACTGTATATAAAACAGATAACTAATAAGGATCTACTGTATAGTACAGGGAACTCTACTCAATACTCTAATGGCCTATGTGGGAAAATAATCTAAAAAAGAGTGGATATATGTATATGTATAACTGATTCACTTTGCTGTACACCTGAAACTAACACAACATTCTAAATCAGTTATACTCCAATAAAAATTTTTAAAAAAAAGAACAACTTCATGGTAGTAATTGTTTCTGCAAAGGGAGATAAAGAAAGTAAACCTGAATAGGCAGACAAAGGAGGTTTTAATTTTATCTGAAGTGTTTTATATCTTATGAAGGATACCTGACACAAAATGATAAAATAAATTTTTAAATTCTTGGTTTTGGGTACATGATTTATATCATTCTATTTTATTTTTCTGTATTTTTAAATTTTTCATTATAAAATGGTAATGTATATAAACTAGCAAAAACTTGTAGAAATAAAAAGAAAAGTTGATTTCAAAATACAAGTATTACAAACTAAGAATTCTACAGATTTAGTAGAAAAAATAAGAACATGAAAGAATTAAGATACTCATCAATAAATAATCATATACACAATATATTTGTGTACTATCAGTAAATAATCATATACACATATTTGTGTATACATACACAGAGAGAGATATTTAGATGCACATATATAATACACAGAGAATATTACATTTCTCAGATAGAGAGTATACATTCTCTGAATATTTATAGAGCATATACAAAATCAGTCATGTATTTGGCCACAAAAATAACTCTTACAAATTTAAGTAAAAAACAGCAAAATAGACAAAGGATATGAATAGACAATCCTGAGAAAAGAAAATCTAGATAGCCAGCATGTTTATGAAAAGATATTAAATTTACTAGTAATTAAAGAAATACAAATTAAAGTAATGAGATACCACTTTTCACCCATGAGATATTCCAACATTTAAGAGTAAGTAGATCTTAAAAATAGTACTAAGGGATTTCCCTGGTGGGGCAGTGGATAAGAATCCACCTGCCAGTGCAGGGGACATGGGTTCGAGCCCTGGTCCGGGAAGATCCCACATGCCGCGGAGCAACTAAGCCCGTGAGCCACAACTACTGAAGCCCATGCACCTAGAGCCCGTGCTCTGCAACAAGAGAAACCACCACAATGAGAAATGCATGCACCACAACGAAGAGTAGCCCCCACTCGCTGCAACTAGAGAAAGCCCATGCACAGCAATGAAGACCCAACGCAGCCAAAATAATAATAAATAATTAACAAAAAAATAAAACAAAAAAAACAGTGCTGAGTGAAAGACTGAGCAAATCTATGACAAATACCACATACATAAATTAGAAATACATCCATATAACAATCATGTTGAGGGTACATACAACAAAAGGATACATATTAGACATTAGAATGGTTTCCTCAGTGGTGGGGGATGAGACTGGGAAATGGACATAATGGAAAAATAAATAAAATGAACAATAATACCTACTGCTTAGGGATGTAGAGGAAAGGGAACCCTCCAACGCTGCTGATGGAAATATGAAGAAAACAATCTGACACCATATGTTAACATATCCTAGAAACAGTGGAATGCTCATCAATAGGGGATGACTAAAGTCATCCACACTGTGAAATATTATATCGGCATTAAAGGAAACTTAAAACCACACTTGATGCTTTAAAGAATTTCCTAAGGTATTATTGAATGAAAGAGGGTGTAGAAAAGTGAGTATATACAGTGATGCCATTCTAGGAAACAGTGATCTCTCCCCACCCCCAACCTAACCCTTTAAATGTATGTTTGAATACATACATACATGTGTGAGTAAACGTGTGTGTGTACAAGCACAGAGAAAAAATAAGGGAACATACACGGAACAGGGTGAGGAACTAAATAATGGAAGGGAGAAGGAAAGGCGAGGGAAAGGCAGAGGCAACCAAAAGAAGAAAAAATAAAGATTGCACTAAAAAAATTCAAGTGTATGATCATATTTATTCATGAATGTAAAAGTGTATATATGAGGGAGTATTTGTAGGCAGAAATTAAATGAGGTTTGTATTGGGCTTCCCTGGTGGCGCAGTGGTTGAGAGTCCGCCTGCTGATGCAGGGGACACGGGTTTGTGCCCCGGTCCGGGAAGATCCCACATGCCGCGGAGCAGCTGGGCCCGTGAGCCGTGGCCGCTGAGCCTGCACATCCGGAGCCTGTGCTCCACAATGGGAGAGGCCACAACAGTGAGGGGCCCGCATACCGCAAAAAAATAAATAAATAAAAATAAGGTTTGTATTATTTGTCTAACATATGAGTGTCTCAGATAGTTGGAATCTCAGGCCACATTTGAGGTATGTTGGTCATGTAGGTCTCGGTTGTTGCCTGCTTTGATAACTCTGTGCATATGCAATACTGGCACTAAGTTTATTATCTCTGTGATTTGCACTATTTGTGGAATCTTTGTGGTTACAGTTCTTTCTTGAGTGATTCTAATACCTGCATAATTTTTAAGAAAAATAGTGAAAGCAAGATTGTTGCATTAACAAATAAAATTTGTCAATTTGTAGGCCCTAATTTAATGTTTACTTAGAAATATGTGACTAAAAACTTGGTGGAAATTGTGTCTTAGGAATTGGAGAGACTGACTTAAGAAAAATATCTTGTTATCAGGATGCATTTTAGTAAATGAGGTATGGTGAGAAAAAGTTGTAGAGGAAAAGAAAGTTGCCCATAACTGAGCACAGACTAGGCTTTTGCATCTTACCAAGCTTAAGTTGTAAATATTAATATAAAATGTACACCCTGGGGCTTCCCTGGTGGCGCAGTGGTTGAGAGTCTGCCTGCCGATGCAGGGGACACGGGTTCGTGCCCTGGTCCGGGAAGATCCCACATGCCGCGGAGCAGCTGGGCCCGTGAGCCATGGCTGCTGAGCCTGCGTGTCTGGAGCCTGTGCTCCGCAACGGGAGAGGCCACAACAGTGAGAGGCCTGCATACCGAAAAAAAAAAGAAAAAATGTGCACCCTGTTTATGAAAGGACTAAGCACTAACAAATAGCATTTGGAAGTTCCTTAAAAAAATAAAAATAGAACTACCGTATAACCCAGCAATCCCACTATTGGGTATATACCCTGAGAAAACTATAATTCAATAAGAGACATGTAGCACAATGTTCATTGCAGCACTATTTACAATAGCCAGGACATGGAATCACCCTAAATGCCCATCGACAGATGAATTATCATAAAGAAGATGTGGCACATATACACAATGGAATATTACTCAGTCATAAAAAGGAACGAAATTGAGTTATTTGTAGTGAGGTGGATGGACCTAGAGTCTGTCATACAGAGTGAAGTAAGTCAGAAAGAGAAAAACAGATACCATATGCTAACGCATATATATGGAATCTAAAAAAAAAAAATGGTACTGATGAACCTAGTTGCAGGGCAGGAATAAAGATGTAGACATAGAGAGTGGACTTGAGGACACAGGATGGGAGGGGGAAGCTGGGACGAAGTGAGAGTAGCATCAACATATATACACTACCAAATGTAAAACAGCTAGTGGGAAGTAGCTGCATAGCACAGGGAGATCATCTCGGTGCTTTGTGATGACCTAGAGGGGTGGGATAGGGAGGATGGGAGGGAGGCTCAAGAGGGAGGGGATGTGGGGACATGTGTATGCATATAACTGATTCACTTTGGTGTACAACAGAAACTAACACAGTATTGTGAAGCAATTCTCCAATAAAGATCTATTTTAAAACAAACAAATATTAGGAATCAGTACCTGTACAGTGTAATTTACTATATTGTATTTGTATTTCAGATGCCTTTGGTGCTTCATGAAGAATATTTCTAGATATATCACAGACATTAAGCCTTTGCCACCCAACATAAAAGACAGACTGATCAAAATAATGAGCGTGCAGGGGCAGATAACAGATTCGAATATAAGTGAGGTAAGAGCATATACAAAGAGCATGTGTAGCCTGTAAAGCAGGCTATTATATTTTACTGTTTAGCTATGGTTTCAGATTTTTGGAACAGTGGTTTATAGTAGGATTAGTAATAATTTTAAAATATAATAAAGTGTTGGGGTTCTTTTTTTCTCCAGATAACCAGAATGTCCATGTGTAATAGTTTCTAAAAAATCTTCTCCCACTATTCTTTCAGGTGTTTCTCTTGTCTTCATGGTACCAGCATCCATGAACTCCATATTTTCAAGAAGTTTAAACTTTTTGATTGAGTTCACCTTAATAAAGCTGGAAAAAAATTAAAATGCTGGGTGAATAAACAAATGGCAAAAAAAAAGACCCACAGTAAGAAATATATATGTTACATTGTGACGCTAGCGCACAAGCCACACCTCTGTGTAACAGTACTCTGTACAGTACACTTGGATATTTTCTATTTTATTCTAGTATGTCTTATTCCATTTAAAAAATGATCGTAGCCTATTGACTTTGTCCATTCATGGTTAGCAGTCAGTTAAAAATCACTCTTCTAAATTCTTCTCATTCTTCTTGGGTACCTCACTCCAGCTAATTTATACTTACTCCCCTTCACTAACTAAGCTAAAATTAACTATTCTGTAAGGGAATAAGTGTAGTAAAGGCCTCCAACCTGAATTAAAATTCTAGCCTTGCTACTCTTTCTGACATTGAACCACAGTTGTCTTAACTGTAAAATGGGTTTGCAGCTATCATCACTCACTGCCTACAGAGACTGGAACTACTTATTGCTGACTTTACTACATATTCTGCCCAAAGCCTGTGATCAAAAGGAAGCAAGCTCTGATGGTAGCACTCCCCATATGTCTACAATGGTGACTTCACATTGGAATTGTGCTTCAGTGTGCCATAGTGTTTCCTCTACATTAACTTGATGTGCCTTTAATGCTTTATTTTCTTCCTGTTAGCTTGCATTTGAACATAGACATTTTAGTGTTGTAGTCTGCTTTGCTCTTTGGAGGTAGAATCCAGCTCTTACTGTTGATGGTTCTGTGGATGTATATAATGTTTGTGTGGCTCACAGATGAAACATTGACGCTACAGAAAACGTGGTTTTCTTCACTTCCCCACATCCCTTTAACCTGTATTTCAGTGACTTAAATTTTTGTTTTATGACAATCCTGAACATTCATTTAAACCTAATTTTACCTGAATAAAAAAGGGCTAAGGGGGTAAATGAGATAGAAAAATCAAAAGCGTTATTTCCCTTGGTGTTTCCATCTAATCCCCATCCTTATGAAAGTCCTGCTTATGAAATTATTTAAAAGACCAGATCTAACATTTTTTTAAAAGTTGCACACATCTGGGGATGGCTTTTTTTGAAAAATTTCCTAAGTCTTTTTATAGTCTCTGGGTGGAGAAGGCCTTTTTAAACATGACACCAAGTTAGAAAACAAGAAGAAAAAGATTGATAGATTTAAATATATAAAAATATAAACTTCTTTATGGCAAGAAGAAAAAAATAAAGTAACAAACTAGGAAAAATATTTGCAGTATGTATGAAATTCTATTTTTTTTTATCTTGCCAATGTAAATCATGCCTGCAGACCACTAAGAAAAATCAAAACAAACAAATAATAAAATAGAAGAATCAGGAAATACTCCAAGGAAAAAATATAAATCAGCAGTAATACATAAAAGGATATTTAACCTTATTAGTAATCAAAGTCACAGTTTGTCTTTCAGTTTAGCAGAGACTTAAAAAATAGTAATACCTGGTGCTGGCAATAGTGTGGGGAGCAATCACTTTTATCCCCTGCTGTGAGAGTATAAATTGATTTAAAAAAACCTTTTAGGAGGACAGTTTGGCATTCTATCAAAAGTCCTAAAAATTTGCTTACCATTGACTCAAAAATTTCACTTCTGTTATTTTTTTCCAGCTTTATTGAGATATAAGTGACATATAACCTTGTGTAAGTTTAAGGTGTACAACACACGTGATGACTTGATACACTTATATATTATGAAATGGTTACCACGGCAGGTTAGTTAACATCTCCATCACCTCACATAATTACCATTTACTAGTGTTAATCTCAAGAAGAAAATAATTTAAAAAGCACACAAGAATGCTCACCATAACATTTTCATAATAATAAAATAGCTAACAGTTATATATAGCATATATTATAAGCAAGGCACCTTTATTTCTCACAAATATCATCCTCATCTTAATGAGGATAGTGAGGCACAAAAAGAAAGCAGAGCTTGATCACAATCACAGGGTTGGAACTCAGGCAGCCTGCCTCCAGAGTACATGCTCTTATACACTGTACTATATTGCCTCTTAAACTCAGTCTGAATGTTCAACTTAAGTGTTTGCCAGTGTAGGACGCATTTAATAAGTTACGGTGCATGCATAAAATGAAATAGTATGCAACCACAATTAATTATTTTTATAAAAAGTGCCCATTTATAAATATATGTGATCTGATCCCATTTTTCTTCAAATATTTTTTTAAAAACTCAAAAAGCATCAAAACTAATATTATGTTTGTCACTGGGTGTTGATATTATGGGTAATTTTAGCTATAACTAGTTAAACGCATGGCCTTTGGAATTAGGAAGACCTGGCTTCCAATCCTAGCTCTGCTCCTTTTTTTAGCTGTGTACTTTGTGTTGCTACTTAAGCTCTGGGTGACTCAATTTTCTCATTTATAAAATAGCAATGACCAATCTCTTAGGGTGGTGTGTGTGTGTGTATGTGTGTGTGTATGTGTATGTGTATGTAAGAGAGAGAGAGAGAATATTAAATGACATATTTTATGTAACACTTAGTACCCTTCCCGGTAAGTGCGCAATAAACAGAAATAGTTATTTGTATCATTTCTGTAATTTTTCTGTGCTGTATGAATGTTTTATAATAACAGTACATTACTTTGTTCAGAAAAGTGTAAGCCATTTCTATTTTCATAAAAATAAAGCAAAAGAGAAGGAAAATACCCCCAGAAAAAGAGCTCAGAATCCTTTGAAATTAATCTGCTATTTGTTGCCCTCAAGTAAACATTCAGTAATACTGGGTTTGTTTGTACTAGCTCCCAAAAATAAAAATGAAGGAGGTAAATATTCTAGATAAGCATTTGGTATGTAAGTGCCTAAAGACTCGTACTTGCTGAGCAAAGAGACACAGAGTTAGAATCTCTAATAATAGGAACCACTGGAAGAGGATAAGCTCCCACCACCACCTTGGTTCTGCTTGCAGGTCTAGTGGGTCCTTACTCTGTACCAGCTGTCTCAACAGTGCTCTGTGTCCCAGTAAGACTTTGGGGACACTAGAAGCTGCACCTCCAGTTGGAACTAGGTTGTTTTTTTCCTGCTCTATGTATCTGTCTTCACACAGATATCTTTCTGTATTCTTTGCTGTATTTTCCACCTGCTGTTTGTCTTTTATGACCATCAAAACACTGAATATGGAATAAACATTTATATTTATAGGAAATACTAATTTCTCAAAATCATGTATTTATTATAGATTTTACATCCTGAAGTCCAAACTCTAGATCTACGAAGCTGTGATATTTCAGATACTGCTCTCCTGCACCTATGTAACTGCAGAAAACTGAAGAAATTAAATTTAAATTCCTCAAAAGAAAACAGAATTTCCATAACTTCAAAAGGTATGTTTATTAACACAATGAATTGGTTGAGTACTATTCACCATCTGGCATAATTTTGGAGCAGAGAAGGGGAAAATATGTTAAAAGAGAGTATAAGTATGTCAAAGAAATAAGAACTATATTTATCAATAAAATATTCAAACTAAGCTAAAGAATCCAAATTAGAATTCTTGCTTATAATCAGTGCTGAAAGTTGGGAAATACACTAAGTCACTACCTTGAAGTTTAAACATGTTTAAAATAAACATGGATAGATATACCTCTATATTTTAAATATTTTACCTAGTATAGTGAAACAAGAAATGACCAGTTCATACTTTGTTAAGGCTTTCTTGTAATATTACAACAGAAAGTTAAATCATCATCAGATTAAATTTACTAGGCACTCTCCTATCAGCCTGTTCACTACATAGTTTTGTAGCCAGAGCATAAGCTGCCCCATTTTGAACAGCACAAAACTAATCATAGGGCTTCCCTGGTGGCGCAGTGGTTGAGAGTCCGCCTGCCGATGCAGGGGACACAGGTTCGTGCCCCGGTCTATCTGCTGCCATAAAACTATATTAGACAATGACTGATTGACTAGGAAAGAACTAATCCTGCTTGCTTAATTCCAGATACCAACTTCAAAGACATTGCCTGGAAGATGGCAACAATTTATACTATAAGCCAGTCAAATAGCAAAATCACCAAGCTCCCAGTTCCCTGAAAGATATAAAGGTCTAACACACACTCCTAAGTTGTTTTTACAGGAAGCATACCCCCACGAGATGAAAACTGCTGACCATCAGCGCGTAGACCCCAGACTGGTTGAAACCAGAAGATTGGTGTTGCTTGAAACTTCACCTTGATGCCAACCAATCTGAAAATTGTGTACAAACTGCTCATGTACCCTCCAGCTCCCTCCCTCACACTGCCTATAAAACCTTTGTCTCCCATCCGGCAACTTGGAGATGGTCTTAGGACAGTAGTCCACCAGCTTCCCAGGTTGCTGGCCTCCTGAATACAGCAGACTTTTCCTTTTCCACCAATACTTGTCTCTGGAGTATTGGCCTTTCGAGCAGCAAGCAACTGAACTTGGTACCGGCCTTGTCCAGTTACAGTTTTTTTTTTTTGTTTTTTTTGTTTTTTTGCGGTACGCGGGCCTCTCCAGTTACAGTTTTTTATAGCCAGACAAACTGCATTTTTCAGTGTGACTGTTACATGAATTAATGGATTTTTACCATTTTTTTTCAATAGAGGATTTTTATCTTTTTCTTCAGTATAAGAAAGAAAGAGTTATTTGGCTACCTAGGTTTCTGAAAAATCTTGTGGGTAGTTGGCTCTATTTTACAATCAGCTTGGTTAGCAAGTTAAGATATTCATAATACTGCAAAGAAGCATAAGTTTTAAAGTGTTTACACAAATATTGATTCACTAAAAAGAACTTTCATGCTGGACACTAATGAATAAAATAAGAGTTCTTTCTTAAGGTATGGAAAACAATAAAAATGACCTACACACGAATTTACCATCTTCCCTTTTGTGTATTTTGCCCATGAAAGTTCCTTTTAACAGTGCTATAATGTTTGTCCATGACTAAAGGGCCCAGGATTCCTGAAGTATGTTTCTATTTATGTGGCACATTATCACGTACCTGTCACCAGAGTGCTTTTACATCAGTTGAATTGAATTTAAGGGCTTCTGTTTTCTTGACCGTTGATAAAATGTAAGATTGGTCCAGGCTAACAAAGAAGGTGCATGTTGATAGCAAAGGGCAGAATCAAAGAGGGAAGAGAAAACACAGAGATACAGGTATGATTCCTAAGGATAAGCATGAAAACTATTACTTAAGACATTTGGGCCATTTAACTTTTGATTTCTTTTCAGAGTCCACGAGAAAATTAACTTTATTTAAAACTTTTAACAAAAAGGAGAATCATCTACTATTTAATTACCTATTTTGGTTCTGAATGACTTTTGGCTATTTCCTAAAAGCAAGTCTAATCATAAACAAAAAAGTCTTGTCATTAATTGCAGATACTCTGAAGAATATACTACAGATTATGTAGAGAATTCTTGAAACATTCCAAAAGAGTTTTAAATAATGACAACATCACTGGAAATAAAGTATATCCCCACATGCACTACTTTGAAAAAGGCTAACATGCAATTGGATGTATCAGTACTGGTGATTGATGAAATGAAAATCAGTCACATTTGTCATATATAAACATATATAGCTCATTGATACAGAATTATGTTTTCCCTCAGGAATAAAAGCTGTGGCTTCATCTTGTTCTTACCTGCACGAAGCTTCTTTGAAAAGATGCTGCAGTCTCACTGATGAAGGAGTCCTTGCTCTTGCACTCAATTGCCGGCTGCTAAAGATCATTGATTTAGGTGGCTGCTTAGGTATTACTGATGTGTCCTTACAGGCATTAGGAGAAAACTGCCCATTTTTGCAGTGTGTTGATTTTTCAGCTACTCAGGTAAATGAAATACAGACTTGAAAGGTAGAGACTGTATGTATTTGCCCAGAGTATTTCCATAACTCATCAGAACATAATTAGTTCTTTTTGTTGTTGCTAAAAATTTTTTTATTTATTTGTTTATTTATGTATTTATTTATTTTTGGTTATGTTGGGTCTTCATTGCTGCGAGCGGGCTTTCTCTAGTTGCGGAGAGTGGGGGCTACTCTTCGTTGCAGTGCACGGGCTTCTCATTGCGGTGGCTTCTCTTGTTGTGGAGCATGGGCTCTAAGGTGTGCGGGCTTCACTAGTTGTGGTGAGTGGGCTTCAGTAGTTGTGGCTCGCGGGCTCTAGAGCGCAGTCTCAGTAGTTGTGGCTCACGGGCTTAGTTGTTCCACAACATGTGGGATCTTCCCGGACCAGGGCTCGAACCCGTGTCCCCTGCATTGGCAGGCAGATTCTTAACCACCGCACCACCAGGGAAGTCCACTAAAATTGTTGGCTTCATGCTTTGATAGTTAAATAATTACAGTATAATTTGTCCCTCCCCCCCCCATTATTTTCAGTAAGGGTGGAAGGTATGTGTGGCTAAGACACCTTTGCCAAACGGGAGGAAATAAAACTATATCTAAATAATTAATAGTTTTTATAAAAGTTTGCTTCCATCCTCTCCATTTACGTGCTATGTTCCTTTTTCCCTTTGCTCAGGTATCTGACAGTGGTGTGGTTGCGCTTGTTAGTGGACCTTGTGCCAAGAAATTAGAGGTAATTTTAAATATCTGTAAAGATGATGATTATCTGAATTCACATTATCCTCAGAAATTCTTTTTTAAACCTAGAAGACAACCAGTGCCTTATTCTCAATTAGATATTAACATGGACTTTTTTTTTTTTTACCTCCACCTCTTTATTCCCAGAGTGAAGAAAAACTGGTTAAAATTAGGAGATAAAGTATACTTTATAATAAATCCCATTTTACTTCCAATAAAAGTTCTTATTCTCCAGAAATTTTAGCTTCTAATACATTTAAAGATAGTCTTATTATGGATGAAAATTTATCAATGTAAAATGACATTCTTTAGAATTTTCATGTCTGGCTGATATTTTTACCAGGACTACTTATTCTCTTGCCAGTGTATTTTTCTTGACATCATATTTTTTCTCTTGCCATCATCTTTTTCTGAATCCATGAAGGGATCCAGACTATACCACTGTGGCGTAAAAATTATTTTGATCTGAAGATGTCTGAGAAACAACAAGGGTTTAAAAAAAAAAAAAAAAGACTTTGTCTTAGACCCCACCTTCCCCCATCTGCCTAAAAGCAGACCATTCCAAAAGAATTCAACTGCCTCAAACCCCCTTTAAGGTAGGCGTCCCATACATGGGGAAGTCAGATGACAAATTGCATTAAATAAACATTGTCACAAGATTATCGTTAAGTCCCATCTATTCTCCTAAAGTTCATTTTGTCTTCCCTAAAAAGTCACCTGTTTTTCTGAGTGTCCTTTCTCCCCCTCCCCTTCCCCTATTAAGATGGTATATAAACTCTAAATTCTAGCCATTTCTTTGAGCCACTTTCTTTGTGATCTTGTGAATAAACCTCATCTTTTCTCTTGCTAATCTTACTGTCAGTTTAATTCGAAGGCTTCCAAAGACAAACATAAGAGGATAGAGAAAAGGTTTTTCCTCTCCAGAAGCCACATTGTGCAGCTGTTTGAAAAGATCTTAAATTAGTGTTCAACCTTTGTATCTAATGACTGATATGATACCTGTAACCTGTTTCTAAATATGAAGAAGACTTTTGTCCCAAGATTTTGTTTTTTTCCTTTTTCAGTTTACAGTGTTTTATTTTGTTTTTACTCATAATTAATATAGCTGTGCTTTTCAACAATAAATCACATCAAATCCTTTTTGGAAGTAAGCTGGCTATAAATGAATTATAAAAGTTAGTAATCACTATTATAATAGAATGGTGGTGCCATGTTTTTGCCAAAATATTTCTGCTTGATTTAATGCTCAAATAGTTTTTTGGTGATATTTATATATTTGCATTCTGCTTGTATTTATGTGTGTATGTGTGTATATAAAATAGCATATATATTTTTACAAATCTTTTAATTAAGAAATTCCTTTCTTTAAAATATGAAGTTCCAAATTCCAAATTGCATTCTAACTGTAAGGACAATAACTGCCATAATTTTTACTGTTTAAATACTAACATTTGTTGAGCACTTACTACATTCTAGCCTCCATGCTACTGCCTTATATTCATTAGGTTATTCAATTTTTACATTATCCTATAATCACCATCATTTTTTTTAACATCTTTATTGGAGTATAGTTGCTTTACAGTGGTGTGTTAGTCACCATCATTTTTAACAAAGTTCTCAAACAGTTAACCTAGTTTATCACTTCCTAATAAAACCACCAGGAAATTAGTTGTTATGCAGTGGTAGGAAATATACCTACATATTTACTTCAGCTTTATAAAATTAGGAGCACCAACCTAAGCAGACTTAGGAAAAAATCCAGTAACCAATGTGTTGGTCATTGTAGTGTCATTGAATTTTTCACTTTTTCAGTTTTCCAAAGCTTATTTCTGTTAAGTGCCAAAACATTTTAATGGAAATCTTTCTGAAATTTGTTAGAACTTAATTCCTTCCTTAAAGGAATATATTTTAACCTTTGGCTCATAGCATCTTTCTGACCACAATTTCAGACTGAAACTGAAATACAGGTATCTTCATCTTTTTAACTGATTCTTCTCTTTTGGGTAACATGTATGCCTGCTATTTATTAGATACCCTGTTTTAATCTGTTGCTTTTAATTTGTTCAATTCTGGAAAATTAAATTACCAATGTTGCTAAATAGTTTATAATTTGAAAACAAATTTGATTAAAAGTCTAAGGACCTCTCTTAAAGATTGACATTTAGTACAAACGTATGCTACAGCGTTTGTTGAATGTCAGGATTGCCTCTGAAATCTCTGTTGATCTGAGTTCTCAGTGAGCATGGACCATTTTGTTCATCACTTTGTTGTCATTTTATCCCCAGGTTTGACTGCAGTTCCAGACATATGGTAGCACCTAATAAATGTTATCATATTCTTAACTTCATATTACAGTCATTTTATAGTTTTCTGTAGTCTTCATGACTAAAAGTTTAATTTGCTGTATAAAATTATTCATTTATTAAACAAATATTTATTGAGTATCTGCTGTGTTCTAGGCACTGGCATATCAGAGAATAAAATCTGTCCATGTTATGTATCACTTTCCTTTAATCATTTTTCTAATGTTGGTAATTCAGATTATTTACAGCTTTTAGCTACTGGAAATATTCATATGTTGGGACATATCACTTTTTTCTTCCATTGCTATAATGAACTCTCCATAATGAAACAAGTGGATCAATAGGTATGAATCCTTTTTTTAATGGTCCCAAATTCAGATTGCTGAATTGTTTCACATAAAGGTTACGTTGTGAATTCACAGTTTTTGCTAGGACCCCAATTTGCCAGAGTTGAATCTTTTCTTTTTTTTAATGCCTTAATGTATTTTAAATGAAACCTGACTTGAACACTGTTCCTTCCATCTCTTGTTCTCAGTTGTATTTCATTGTCTGTAGCCTTTGCCAATTCATATCATAGGATGCCTTTGCCAATGTATAATATACAATGCTTTCTGCCTCAATTTTTATGAGTTTTCAATATATTCAAGTTTCCTTTATTTCTAAGATATGATTAATTATAATATGTACATCAACATAGTATTTCTTTTCTCCTGAAAAGCTGATATTACCATAAGTATGCATATCAATTACCACATGAATCTTATTTCCAGAATTGTTAAATTTTTTTAATATGGGCAAATATACATAAAAATTGCTATTTTAACCATTTTTAGTGTACAGTTCAGTAGAATTAAGTACATTCACATCATTGTGCAGCCATCACCATTAACTATCTCCAGAACTTTTTCATCATCCCAAATTGAAACTCTACCCTTTAAACAATAACTCCCCATTATCTTCTCCCCCAGCCTCTGGCAACCTCTATTCTATCTTCTGTCTTTATGAATTTGCCCATTATAATCACATTTTTTTTTTTAACCCATTCATCCATTGATATGTTTCCACCTTTTGGCCATTGTGAATACTGCTGCTATGAACATAGGTGTACAGATATCTGTTTGGGTCCCTGCTTTCAATTCTTTTGGGTATATCCCTAGAAGTGAAATAGCTAGATCATATGCTAATTCTATGTATAATTGTTTGAGAAACTGCCATACGGTTTCCATAGCAACTGTATCCTTTTACATTCTCACCAGCAATGCAAAAGGGTTCTGAATTAGAACAGTAAACAAAAGATATATAATGTTTCAAATATATGAAAAAGTATAGAAAGTAATATAACAGACCTGTGGACCAACCATTTGAATTTTAACATTTTCTGCATTTGTTCCAGTTCTTTTTTAAAAAATTATTATATGTTACATCTAAAGCTCCCTCCCCTTATTTATTCCCCCTTTCTTCCTTCAGAGGTAACCACTCTTCTGTGTATCTTTCCTTCCATATTTGGATGCATCATCTCTCTCTCTATGCATATGTGTGTGTATGTGTATATATATCCATAAATAAGATATTGTATTGTTTTATATGTTTTTAAATAATACATAATAGTTTCATAGTGTGTGTGTTGTTTTACAGTTTGCTTTTTTATTCAAAATTATGTTTTAAAATTTTTTCAAGCTTTATTGAGGTTTAAGTTACATGCAATAAAACTCACCTATTTTAAGTGTACAGTGTGATGAATTTTGGTAATTGTTATACAGCCTTGTAACCACGACCACAGTTAAGTATAGAATATTTCCATCACCCTAAGAGGTTATCTCCCATCCCTTTGCAGTCAGTGCCCTGCTGTGGCCCTCTCCCAAGCAACCACTGATTTTGTCAGTATAGTTTTGCCTTTTCTATACTTTTATATGAATGGAATCATGCAGTAAATTGTCTTTTGGTTTTTTACTTTTTTCTTTTACTTCTTTCACTTGGCATAATGTTTTTGAGATTCACCCATGTTGTTGCACGTGTTAATATTTCATTCCTTTTTTTTCTGAGTAGTATTCCATAGTCTGGAATATGACACAGTTTGTTCATACATTCACCATTTGATGGACATCCAGGTTGTTCCAATTTTGGACTATTATAAATACTGCTATGGACATTTGCATACAAGTCTTTGTGTAGACATATGGTTTCATTTTGAGGGGGTAAATACCTAGAATGAAATTGCTGGGTCATATAGTTGAGTACATGTTTAGCTTTATAAGATACTACCATAGTGTTTTCTAAATTGTCTGAACTAACATTATGTTTAAGATTTATGTCTATTAATACAAATAGATATTTTTCATTGTAACTGTTTTATCTTATTACAATATATTAATGAACCACCATTTATTTACCAAGTCTCCACTTCTTTACTATTACAGATAATATTGCAATTGGCATATTTATAAGTTGTTTCCTTACGCACATGTACAAGAGTTTCTCTCTATATAGTGGACACCTGCAGTTGGAATTGCTGGGTTCTGGGGCATACTTACTGTCAGTTTTAATAGATACTGCCAAATTGCCTTATAAAGTGGTTGGGCATTTAACTCTTAAAGGTGCTATACCTTCCAAATTACTACAGAATTTCACTGGTCCTTTCTATAGCGTTTTTCTTGCAAGTTGATATTTGGGTTTTTTGTTATCAGAGTACAGTATTTCCCAAGCTTTTTCACACTGTTATTATTGTCCTATTTTTTCTTTTGATTATACTTTCTTTATTTTTAAATAGGAGATTCATATGGGATATTGTGTGAATCTGACTGATGAGGCTGTAGAAGCTGTCCTTACTTGCTGTCCTCAGATATGTATATTACTCTTCCATGGATGCCCCCTGGTAACAGGTTAGTATGAGGCTGCTTGGGTTCAAATCTTGGTTTCACCTTTTAATAACTGTGTGACCTTGAGTAAATTACTTAACCCATTCCATTATTCAGTTTCCTCACATTAAGTGGGTATAATGACAGTATCTACCTCATAAACTTGGTCATGATGGTTATCTGATAACACTTCATATGGTGCCTAGCACATAGTGAGGGCTCAGTAAATGTTAAGTCATGATGATGATGGCAATGTGGTGATGGCAAATGCTCAGTAAATGTTAACTGCCTTGAGGAGGACGATGGTGGCAGTGGTAGTGGTCATGATATTAAACATTATGCTTTATGAAGTCAAGTTTATAATATTACATCTTTCAAATATGCTAAATGACCTGCTTTTTTTTCCCCTAATTTATTTTATTTATTTATTTTTGTCTGTGTTGGGTCTTTGTTGATGTGCATGGGCTTTCTTTAGTTGTGGCGAGTGGGGGCTACTCTTGATTGCGGTGTGTGGGCTTCTCATTGTGGTGACTTCTCTTGTTGTGGAGCACGGGCTCTAGGCACGTGGGCTTCATTAGTTGTGGCATGCAGGCTCAGTAGTTGTGGCTCGTGGGCTCTAGAGCACAGGCTCAGTAGTTGTGGTGCATGGGCATAGTTGCTCCGCGGCATGTGGGATCTTCCTGGACCAGGGCTCAAACCCGTGTCCCCTGCATTGGCAGGTGGATTCTTAACCACTGTGCCACCCGGGAAGCCCCATAAATGACCTGTTAACTGTAATCTTATCAAGCTGTAGCCATTGAGATTCAGAATCATTTGGCTAATGTGGTACTTCACTAAAGTAGTCACAGCCCTTTTGGCTTGTATAAGAGCCATAATATGCCTTTCACATCACCCCTACAGTGGGTCCCATACCACAATATAACCAGGATCTTACGTGCGAGTCAATACTTATGCCCAGCCCTTCCAGCTCTTTTTCCTAATTACAGTCTAATAGTTACTATCCTAGAAGTCCTTTTTGTTTGTTTTTGTTTTTATTTTGCTGTACGGGCCTCTCACTGTTGTGGCCTCTCCCATTGTGGAGCACAGGCTCCGGATGCGCAGGCTCAGCGGCTATGGCTCGCGGGCCCAGCCACTCCGCGGCACGTGGGATCTTCCCAGACCGGGGCACGAACCCGTGTCCCCTGCATTGGCAGGGGGACTGTCAACCACTGCACCACTAGGGAAGCCCTAGAAGTACTTTTGACATCTTCTGGTTTTTCTTGTGTTTGGACTGCCAATCTAAACTAAGCCTGTAATGGGTTGTATTTGGTTATCAGTGACATCTATAATGAAGACTAAATCTTATTTTAGGCAGACATCTCTCAACACTAAAGCCAAAAGTGATGTTAGAAACTGTTACCAGTGGGTACCTCTAGGGAAGGTTGTGGAGAAACAAGACTAGGAAAAAGCTTTCACCATATACCCGTTTGTCCTTTTGAATTTTGTATCATGTGAATTATTTTACCTATTAAAAATTAGTAATCATAATTTTAAGAAAATAATTTAGAACCAGAAAAATTCATGTGACTGAGTACGGGGAATTGGTACATGTGAACACTATTCTGGGGGTTATGAGAAGGCAGGCAGAGGCTCTCTGGTCATCAAACAAGGCAGAAAATTATATTCTAACAAGTAGGCTATTATTGTAAAGTGGAGGAGACCCCACAGTATGTGAAATGTAGTAACAGCAATTTTGGATAATAGGTCTTTTCAGAATACCAACTAAAAGTATGTAAATCTACTCACTGAGCTATATGTACATTTAATCAATACATTGAACAAGAGAGTGGTACTCACAAAGTGACTCCATTTTCCTCACACTATATTAATTACAGGTTTAATCTAAAGGGCCTAATATTTCCCAAAGCCAAATGAAAATCTCCGACATGTGCCACTGACTTTTCTTATCATTCTCAGATAGTTAAAAGTCTTGTCATTTCATATCACTGAAACCCTCTCATTTCAGCAATTAAAACGTCTTAGACCCACGTAATACTCCTAACAAGTTCAAATTAAAGCTTTTTGCTCCTCCAGTCAGCTCCAGTTTGCTGTAGGTGGAAACGCTGCTGTGGGTAAGGGGACGTTGTTACTCTGTTTTACCACCTCGCGCTTCTCTTCTTCCTTTCCCAGCTTGCCCACCATGGTTTCTGACCCCACCAATGTCAGTACAGGGTGGGACTGCAGTGAGCAGAAGGGAAGGGTCGGGAAAGGAAAGTCTAACTTGACTACCACGGCTGTGATCTAGCAGCAGCACTGAGGGCCTGTGGGGAGCTCATCCTGATCCATGCTCTCTCAAAAGTGGGGCACTTCTGATCTTTTTCAGGGTCCACTTTCCGCCACTCCCCTCATCACTGCATATATCTCCTACATCTACAGTTCTCTTGATTCAAGCAAATGTGTCTCTTCTGGCTAGTAGCTAGCATTTTCTTCCTCTGCACCCAGGCAGCTGGTGGTACACCTTCAGTCTCTTTCTGTTGAGGTTTCCTAGACCATCCAAGTTGCTTTCATGAGCAAACTACAAGGCAACCCATGCCAGCCCGCATCTGTCCATAGGAAACACAATACTTTAGACAGTAAGAGTGCAGGTTATTTCCCCAACTTCAGTCCTCTCTTTAGCCACATGGACTCTTACCATAGCCTTTTGCTTTTTAGTTTTCTCAGGTCTGATATTAGTGTAATGTGTCTCCCAGGCTCCAAGGGACAAATCAGATTCTCCAACTGATCTCCTTAGAGCCCCCTCTCACTAGGCTTGAAGGCAAGAGCAAGCACCTGCAACCCTCTTTCGACAACTCAAATCATAACTGTCTTCAAAAAAATACTTTCTTCAATTTCCAGTTTTCCGTCGCTTCCCACTTTAACACTTTTATCTTTGAATGGATGAGGCACCACGGATTTCAAAATGAGTTTTCAGCCAAGCATTTGCAAATCATGTACAAGTCTGGTATCTCATTTTAGAATGAGAGAGTAGCTGGTACCTCTAGTCCTGGAACCTTAGCTGAAATAATGTTTTAATGTTCTGTTATATTTGTCTCAGGATAACTTGGCTACATAACATGTTATAAACTCAGCCTTTGCTAATTTTATCTTGATTATCTTTCTGGCTACAATTTGGAAATAGTTCATTGGCATTTTCCCTCTACTTTTAATAGAAGTGAGGACAAACTATACACACAGTCAACCAGAAAAACTTATCCTTAGGCAAACTGCTTAAAACAATCATCAAAGACCCTATAGGTAGTGAAATCTTTAGAAGGTACAACCAAAAACTTAAAATTTGAGTACAACAAGGCCAATAATAAAATGCTTAAAGGTGCCTGTATCAGTATAGAAATGACTAACAAATATGAATTTTGAAGTCTGGAAAATATGTTGCAGTCATTAGTCAGATTTTTAAAGCAGAAGGCTTTTGAGATAAATTATATAATTACTGAGATCACTGGAAACCAAAGATGTATTATCAGTTGGTGAATTCAAGAGAAATGCCTACCTGGTATGATTATAGATACTAGGAAAACTTAATCCCACTAAATCTTTCCACATCCACATAATGGCTCAGAATACTGAATTTACCAACTATCTTGCTGCTGAGCAACAGCTACATAACCCCCCCCTCCTCAGCTCAGTCTTCTGGGAATTCCCTTACCTTACTCCCTTTCTGAGTAAGTGGAAGTTCTGTTGTGAGGGACTCCCCTTCCATGCAAACCTATCAAAGTGCTGCCCAATTAAAGCTCGTTGTGTGCTACTGCCACCTTGTGGTCGTATCTTTTTCCTTGATCTGCCCCACAATCCCTTGATCTCAGTAATTACAGTTATATGGTATGGTGTTCTAGAAGACATCAAGGGATAAAGCATAAAACAAAATATGTTTATATGTCCAAATGTTTGGGAAATGCAACATACCACTATAATGAATATTAATTTCTCAAAGGCTCTGAGAAATACTATTGCTAAGAAACTTAACTTTTTTTATCTAAGTGCCAGGGAGTTAGACGTTTTCCTCTACCCTTTTAGGTTCTTCCGGCTGGTCTAAGAATTAAATTGATAGGAGGCGGATTAAGAGGCGAAAATCAAACAAAAGTTTAATAACATGTATACATGGAAGAGACCCAGGAGAACTGAGTAACTCACCAAAATGGCTGAAACCCTCGCCTTAAACAACATTTTCAGCAGCTAAAGAGGGTGTTGGGGGTAGAGGTTTGGGAATTCAAAAGGGAGGAAGGCAATTCACATGAAAGATGAAAAAGCAAATGTTTGGTAAACAAATATTTGTTGGGCCATGCAGCGCAGTTGCGCCATAAAGGTACTCTCATCTCTAGGCCCTGCTGAGTTTCCACCACCACACCTAGCCCATATTCTTGCAGACAACCTCTGGCGATAACTTGATCTATACTTCTTTTAGGCAGTAAGGAGGAAGGTCAAAATTTCTTCTTGAGTCTTTTGGTGCTTGATTGTTATCAGCTTGAAATAATCCTCATGCCACAGAGACATTTTGGGGTGGCACGTTTTGCTCCCCCACCCAAGCATTTCCCACATATTTTTTAACACAGAATAATTCATGTATTATTATTTTGATCCCTCCTTTCACAGAAGAGGAAAGTGAGAAACTGAAATGGTATTTGTCCATTGTGACATAGTTTTTAATAACACTGCTAAAATTAAACAAAAATCTCAAGATAAAGTGAAATGAGCACCAATCCCTAGTCTCCTACCATCTCTCCAAAACACTGAATAACTTAACTTCTGTGGACCTCAACTTTTCCTTACATATAAATGTCAGTCATAAAATTGGGTGATCTGATAATAATATAAGGGTTCACATACAGTGGCTTTTACCGATAAAGGTTCTTAAAGAGAAAAAAAGCTGAAGTTTTTCAACTACCCAGATCATCTCTACTCTTCCCGCTTTCCCGTCAGCACCTACCATTGTATATTTTTGCTACCATCATTGAATGAAAATAAAGTGGGCTAATATATTCACCATATATATATATATATGTTTTTTTGTTTGTTTTTTGCGGTACGCGGGCCTCTCACTGTTGTGGCCTCTCCTGTTGCGGAGCACAGGCTCAGGACGTGCAGGCTCAGCGGCCATGGCTCACGGGCCTAACCGCTCTGCGGCATGTGGGATCTTCCCGGACCAGGGCACGAACCCGTGTCCCCTGCATCGGCAGGCGGACTCTCAACCACTGCACCACCAGGGAAGCCTTCACCTTATATTTATTTGTTAATTTCTCTTTTTTCCAGAAAAGACAAATGCTTTTTTTTGCCTGATAAATAAATGTTCTTTCTTCTTTCATGACACCTTATATGTTTCCTCTTACGTATTCATGTGATTGCTCACATCTGACTAGATAAGACAATAATGATACATATTCTATAAAAAGAATGTATGTATATCATATGTTTGTGCAATTCTAGTGTTATATTATCCTCAAAGCAACCTGACCCCCAAATTGGCAGTGTCAACTGTAGTTACTCATCAGATTCCCTGAATTAATAGGTTTATCTTCTCCACTGTAAGTTTTTATAAAATTTCTTAACATTACAATCAGACTATAAGCAAAACTCCACATTATAAATTAAGTCTTGAAACTGTTAGAAGCACTCTGATTTTATTTCTGCAGAAGAGACCAAAAACCTAAGCTGCTATTTAAAATACTGTAGATCACAGACATTATGGAAATAGAAAATAATTTTTAAATGTATTAAATTATTTTAATTTAAATTATGTCTGCAATGATTTTCAGTAATTTCAACTCACACAGTTTTATTAATCTCCTACAATGGACATGCATTTCAGTTTCTATCATTATCTAGACGCGTTTCACAGTAATCACAGGCATCTAAGTTTAGGTTTTAGAAGGGCAATAAAGCAATTAGCACTAGAGTCCTTATGTTTACATTGAAAGGCAGGAAAACCCAACAGGAAATCTGCCACTTTGATTTAATCGACTCAAATTTTAGTGATATCAGAGGATTTGTTTGATTCAAGGATCAGCTTGATTACTTTACAAGCAAGTTCTTTACTTAGATTCCTGGATAATAAATATATCAAGATTTACCACAAAGAGACAAGTGGTTTGCTTCAGAGTTTCCCTGTAATTAAAGCTGATTCCTTGCTTCAAGGACAACTACTTTTTAAATTTCATATATTTTATTTTCTAAATCCTATATTATTCTCTTTCCTTATCATTATTTATTCATACATTACTAATCCAGAATTACGAAACTTCTTTATGCCATACACTGTAGTGACGCATTAGAACCTTGATCATTGTTTGTAAAAATGTGTCCAGCCTCACTTTTTTCACTGTGTATTCTATAAAAATGTCTAAATTACATTTTCCTTGATCATTTGAAAAACTTAGTTTGTTAACTTATATTTCCCATAGTTTCTTCTTTTTCTTGGGGCTCCATAACCTCCCGTAATGAACCTCTTTCAAAAAGTGGTCTCCAACTACATTAGTCAGATTTTTAGAAAGATGGTAAAAGGTTCCTTAGAAGTCATCTACACAACTCCCTTGTTTTAAAAGTAAGGGAACAGAGATACAATGAATTTAGGTGGCTTGCCCCAAATCTTAGAAATAGTTAATAGTAGAACTGGAAGTAAAAACCTAAATCACCTAATCCACAGTTTCTACTTCTTTCCCCAGTAGAGCAATTTCCTAAGCCTTTGGTGTCAAGTGGTTTCACTATTAGTAGAAAAGGGAAGGAAGTAGGAGAGTGACATCAAGCATCAGTAGTGTGATTGGTATAAACGACCTTTAGAGTCTTTTTCAGTCCTGAGAGTCTGTGTTTTGGTGAGTGGCAGAATAAGCCACCCCAAAATATGCCTCTTTAGCATAAGGATTATTTTAAGCTAATTTTTCACAGACACTGGAGGAGCTCTGAAAGCAGTAGAAGTTACCCTTTTGTAAGGAAAATATACATTTATAAAGGAAATCTCCATTTGTAAAGTGTCTCCCTCTCTGTACTAAGAAGGGAAGGGTGACTCTAAATCAGAATCAGATTCAGTGGAGAAGGCACTGACTTAAATCTGTATAGTGAATCTTACTGTTACCAAACCAAAATCAGGTCTCCTTGCTCCATGTGCAGCAAAGCCAATCTACTGACACCGGGTTGTGGTGCAGGGTGCAAGCAAGGAGAAAGGACAGCTGATGCTCAAAAGACTGGAACTCCCTGATGGCTTTCAGTCAAGAGTTTTGAAGGCAACTTTAGGGATAAGGGTCACAGGGTGTGCGATCAGCTCGTGGACATTTTTCTGATTGGCTGGTGGTGAAATAACAGGGTGAAGTTCTGGGAATCTTAATCATCAATCTCCTGGTTCCAGTCAGTCTGGGGTCTGTGTGCTGGTGGTCAGCATGTAGTCAACATCCTTCACCTGGTTGGGGGGGTGGGTCCTAGTTTCTGCAGAACAACTCAGATATGTCAGATTGTTATCTCTATCCCTTCAGGAGGAACTAGGAGTCCTGTGACTCCATTGTTCTAGCTATTATTACTTTTCTTGTTTGCCTGCTTTCTTTGTTTCTCCATTTTCTACTTCTCTAATCATTAACTGTTTGAGTCTGCTCTTTGGAACTTGGGGAAGGCCTAGGAGACAAAAGCTTTTTCTGCAAACAGGAAGTGGGAGACATGGAGGGGCTTGTACCCAGGAGGGCCCAGCAGGGTCCTGCCTGGTTTCATTACCCTTGTTTACTATGCTTTTCCTGGTAACTTCCCATAACCGGTCTCCCCACAACACCAAAATCTTTCTTTTGTCTTTAGCTGAAGATGGTATTTAAGGTGGTGGCTTGGGCCCTCTCAGGGAGTTTACTCATTTTTCCTGGGTATCTCCCATGTATACATGAAGTATACTTGTTGATAAACTTCTGTTTGTTTTTCTCTTGTCTGTCTTTGGTCACAGGGGATCTCAGCCAAGAACTCAGAAGGGTAAAGAGAAAATTATTTTTCCTCCTCCACAATTTCTACAGAGTATTCTGGCAAGAGATATGAAATACTCAGAGACCCCACAGTTTCTCCCTATAGCGTAATAAACTTACAGGCATCGAATATTCCTACTATTGACTCACTGCTCTAAATACTGTATACTTTTATGGGGAAAAGAAAAGCTGCCTGAGGAGACTTTGAGTAATGTAATACTGCCCTCTAGCATCCAGTTTTTAAAATTACATAAAAATATACTGTATGCTCACAACTAGAGGGAAAAGTGTTTTTCTATTTATGTACAATAATAAATTCCTACAGAAGAGTGACAAATATAGTCAGAAAACAAATATTTACATATAATATTTGATAATATATTCATAACTAGTAAAAATGCCAAAATAGTCTTAGAAACACCAGCTAAAGTGAAATTGGGAAGTACACGTTTCCAATTTTGTTCTTTTTCAAAACTGTGTTGGCTCTTCTGGGTCCCTTGAATTCCTATGTAAATGTTAGAATCATTTTGTCAATTTCTTTTTAAAAAGTTTGCTGGAATTTTGCTAGGGATTGCATTGAATCTAGTCAGTTTGGGGAGTACTGCCATCTTAATACTAAGTCTTCTAATCTATGAACATGGACATCTTTCCATTTATTAGATCTTCTTTGATTTCTTTCAACAATGTTTTGTAGTTTTCAGAGTATAAGTTTTTCATTTCTTTTGTTAAACGTATTCCTAAGTATTTTATTTTATTTTATTTTATTTTTCGGTACACGGGCCTCCCACTGTTGTGGCCTCTCCCGTTGCGGAGCACAGGCTCCGGACACGCAGGCTCAGCGGCCGCGGCTCACGGGCCCAGCCACTCCGCTGCATGTGGGATCTTCCCGGGCCAGGGCACGAACCCGTGTCCAGGCGGACTCTCAACCACTGCGCCACCAGGGAAGCCCTATTTTATTCTTTTTGATGGTAATGTAGATGAAATTATTTTCTTAATTTCATTTTGTAACGGAACCCAGGTTTGGCTGCTTGCCACTAATATGCCAATAATTCAAGAGGCAAGTGTCAGTAGAAAAGAAAGGTGCTTTGGGACTTCCCTGGTGGCGCAGTGGATCCGCGAGCCACAACTGCTGAAGCCCATGCACCTAGAGCCTGTGCTCTGCAACAAAGAGAAGCCACCTCTATGAAAAGCCCGCACACCACAAGGAAGAGTAGCCCCCCCTCACCGCAACTAGAGAAAGCCCGCCTGCAGCAACAAAGACCCAACACAGCCAAAAATAAATAAATAATAGAAAAAATAAAAAGATATCACCATTAAGAAAAGAAAAAAAAAGGTGCTTTAATCAGAAAAGACAGGGTGATTCCCTGGTGGTCCTGTGGTTAGGACTCTGTGCTTTCACTGCCAAGGATCCGGGTTCAATCTCTGCTCGGGGAACTAAGATCCTGCAAGCCACACAATGTGACCAAAAATAAGAAGAAGAAAGAAAAAGAAAAGATAGCAATCTGGGGAGATGGTAAACTCATGTCCAGAGACCAACTCCAAAGATTCTGCTCAGCCATGAGTTTTTAAATGGAAAAATGGAGGAAAGAATCTCATTGAATCATTGAGGCATGAGGTTGGGTTTTGCATCATTCTCCATTGAGTGCAGACTGGCTGACTCTTTCTTCAGAGAGAAGAAAACCTTGCCTGCATGGTCTGCCTGTAGGATTGCTAAGGGAGCTGTTGGGGGTAGAAAGCAAGTCACTTTTTTAACTGCTTAATTCTTCATACTTACGTCTTTTTATCTAGGAAAAGAATCAACAGGTTAGACAAGGCATGATGTGCGTTCAGGAGAGCATATGTCAGGAGTTAGTTTCAATTGCTTAGTGATCTCATTCCTATAATTAGGTTCTTTTAAGGTTAGAGGGGAACCCAAATGGGCAAACAGGAAAAGGACAAAGAGCTGCTTTTAATTTTTGGATTGTTCATTGTGTAAAAATAAATTGATTTTTGTATATTGATCTTGTGCCCTGCAACCTTGCTGAACTCATTTATTAGTTCTAATTTTTAGTGGATTCCTTAGTACCATATTACCTAACTACAAATAAAGAGTTTTACTTTTTCCTTTCCAACATGAATGCCTTTTCTTTTTCTTCCCTAATTTCCATGGCTAGAACCTCCAGTGCAGTGTTGCATAAAAGTGGCAAAAGGAGAAATCCTTATCTTTTTTTTTTTTTTTTTTTTTTGGAAATTTTTTGGCGGTACACGGGCCTCTCACTGTTGTGGCCTCTTCCGTTGCGGAACACAGGCTCCAGACGCGCAGGCTCAGCGGCCATGGCTCACGGGCCCAGCCGCTCTGCGGCATGTGGGATCTTCCCGGACCGGGGCACGAACCCGTGTCCCCTGCATCGGCAGGCGGACTCTCAAGCACTGCACCACCAGGGAAGCCCCAGGGAAATCCTTATCTTTGTTCCTGATCTTAGGGGGAAATTATTTAGTCTCTCACCATTAAGGATGATGTTAGTGGTGGGTTTTTCATAGATGCCCTTTATCAGGTTGAGGAAGTTCCTTTCTGTTTCTGGTTTGTTGAATGTTTTTTATCATGAATGTTGGATTTTATAAAATGCCTTTTCTGTGTCTATTGAAATGATCATGTCGTTTTTGTCCTTTATTCTATTAATATGGGTGCCATAGGCAGAAATATGCCCCCACCCAAAGATGTCCATGTTCTAATGCTCAGAACCTACAAGTATATTGACCTTAAAATAGGGAGATTATCCTGGATTACCCAGGTGGGCCCAATGTAATCATAAGGGTCTTTAAAAGTAGAAGAGGGAGACAGAAGGAGAACCATAGAGATGGCAGCATAAGAAAGACTTTGTCCAATGTTGCTCACTTTGAATATGGAGGAATTCAAGGAATGTGGCGGCCTTTAGAAACTGGAAGAGTCAGGGAGGTGGATTCTCCCCTAGAGCCTCCAAAAAGAACGCTAAGCTCCTAATACCTGCTTTTAGCCCAGGAAGGCCCATTTTGAAATTCTGACCTTCAAAACTGTACAATAATAAATTTGTGTTGTTTTAAGCCATTAAGGTTGTGGTTATTTGTTACAGCAGCAAGAGGAAACTAATACAGTGTACTACATTAATTGATTTCCAGATGTTAAACTAACCTTGCATTCCTGGGGTAAATTCCAGTTGATCATGGCATGTAACCCTTTCTGTGTTGCTAGATTTGGTTCGCTTGTGTTTTATTGAGGATTTCTGAGTACATGTTCATAAGAAATATTGGTCTGTTGTTTTTTGTGTATGTGATGTTTTTGTCTGGCTTTGGTGTCAAGGTAATACTGACCTCATAGAGTAAGTTGGAAAGTGTTCCTCCCTTTTCTATTAGTATAACCACTACAGCTTTGTTACAGTTGCTGTCTGCATGATATATCTTTCTCCATCCTTTTACTTTCAACCTATTTGAAACCTGTCCTTAATCTAGATCTCCTGTAATAACAGACTTCCTCTATAATAACTGATATTTTTTATGACAATGAAAATTGCGCATTTGTTATATTTTTAGCTGCTTTTAAAAAAATTAGCTGCTGAAGTAAACCTTTGTTTTCACAACTATAACTTCTTGTTTCCAAACACTCTCTAGTTCTCTTTCTTGCACTAAATCTTTAATGTTTTGGCTTATTTTTGTTTTACTTAAAATAAAACTTAGTAACCATGTGTTGGGCCTGCTTTTTTTCCTAGTGGTCTACAAAATCTTTAAGTCTGAGAACGACTAAACTAGAAATTTCCCAAGACTAGGTTCACACAACATAGGTTGTATCTATGGAACAAGTTTATTAAACTCCTGAATAATTTTTAAAGTAATAAAATTTTAGCAGTATTTTTGCATTAAAGCATTAAAAGCATTAAAAGATACTATAAAACTGACTTTGCAAAAGATATGTAAACTATATTAAAATCACGGCTATATATTGTGAATAATTGAAAACCATCTAAATGTCCAGTCATACAGATTGGTTAAATTACAAGGAATTCATGTAATAGTTATCTATTTAAAATCATGTTTTATAAATATTATATGACATGGAAAAATGTTCAACTACAGGTCAAGTTGTCCTGTTTTAGTAACTACTCTGTCCCCTAACCGTCATGGGCATGTTGCAGCTTCCCAAGGTGTTTTACCATACCTGTTGGGTTTCTTTAATCATGTTTTCTTTAATCACTCCTTTGTAGTTAAAACCTGTTCAAGCACCCTAGTTTAGTGTGTCATCTACTTCCTGCCAGGACCCTGAGAAACTTTAACCCTATTACTCTCTGGTTGGTGAAATTAAGATGAAATTACAGAGAAAACAGTAAATACCTGTTTTTTAGAAGTATTACTATGATATGTTTACTGCAGCTAATAATAGTGATGGTTACCACTAATTAAATGTATTTTTAGCTTATAGTATGCTTTATATATCGTCTCATTTAATCCTTTAAATAACCCTATGAGATATAATAGTTATCATCATCCCCAGTTTATACATGAGGACACATTCAATATCTTTGATTACCGTGAATTAATATATTGTCATTGTTTTCTTTCGTAGATCATTCACGAGAAGTCTTGGAGCAATTAGTAGGCCCAAACAAACTAAAGCAAGTGACGTGGACTGTATATTGATGCTTATTGAGACTTATCAAAGCTATGATCTTCATACAACTTTCCCAGGAAACAACAATCTAGACATTGGCTTTCCAATAATATGATTTATGCTTTGAAGTTAACCAGGCTCTTAAACATTTTAATAGTGCTGTTATTTCTAAGTTTGTTTGAGGAGTGATTGTTCTTGAAATGACAATCCTAGCATGCCCTCTGATGTATTTGGGGAGGGTATTGTGTTTGTTTCTTTAATAGCAAAGTTTTAAATTACCTGTTTTCCCTGGAAATTTCCTTCTCCTACCTAGATATTTGAGCTGCTGTAAGAGAGATTTACCAATATGGATAAACATTAGGAGAATTCTAAGTAAAGGTATTTCTAAAAGCATTAATTACCTACCTAGCTATTTTTTGGCTGCTACCTTCCAAATTATTTAAATGTCCACTGGCCAGAAAGCAAAGCTGAACATCAGGCCTGTAACTTCTTCACAGAATTTATTATTTCAATGAAACAGAAATATAATAGTTTAATGTCATAATCCAGGACATCATATACCTTAGCCATTCGGCATATGAATGTTACTGAGTATGGCTACTTTTCCCAAATACATGCTATTCATCTACAAACTTTCATCCTTAAAAACTGCAGTCAAGAATGTGTAAGAATGAGTAAACATGAAATGTCATCACAGAGGTTGTATCCTGAAGCTCTACTGGTTTCACATTGTGAAATAAACACACAGGTCTTAGTTTTCAAATGAAATGTATTACTCTCTATAATCACAAAATTCTCTGAAGTATACTGTGCTTAAACTACCCCCAAATTCAGCATATTCCCTGTGCCATGAGCCTGTCTCAGTGGGACTTTTCTTAAAGATTTCCTATTTTAACTGTGATGTAGTGAATAACAGGGAAAGTGTGGTATGGCAGCTTTCTTGTATATGTTTAGAAGGAAGGGTTTACATATTCAACTCTACTCCTTGTCCTTACTATTAACTACTTTATAAATGTGATATGTTTATAGCGTAGATAACATATATTGCCACTGCAGAGGTGGTTCATATGTATATATGTGTAAAATGGGTAAGGCCTGTTCCATCTATGAAATTTTTCTGAAGACAAATTCAGTAAGATTTAATATTGAACACCTAACCAAGTCAATAGCTTTTTCCGCTTTGGGGGAAACTAGTGATCTAAGGTATCAGGTTTGTAGAGTCTATAAAGGACTCATCATCCTAAAGCAGTTTGCAGCTTGACCTTCTTTTTTTATACTGCTAGTTACCGTAGCTGTTTCTCGGCACTCTGTTTAAAATTTGGGTCTCCCATCCCTATCCTACCTATCCCTGTCACCCTTATCTGTCACTCTAGACTCTATTTTTCCCCTTTCCACCTGTCACCATCTGACATGTTTTATTTTTTATTTGTTATCTGTCTCCCCACCCTAGTATATAAGCTTCATGAAGACAAATTATTTCTCTTTTTTTCACTGCTGTATCTCCAATACCTAGAACAGTGTCTGGTACATAATAAGCACCCAAATGTTTGTTGAATGAATAGACAAGAAAATAAATAAAAGTAATACCCATACTTCAAGTTTCTGGTCTTTGACGTACAGAGATTAGATGTCATCACTCCTGTCCTCACAAGATAAAAGCTGAACAAACTGAAAATCATGAAGCAGTAGTGTTTATTTCAAAATGGACTTGTACTAGTTGTAAATATACACTGCAAACTCTAGGGCAACTGCTAAAAAACTTTTTTTAATAAATATAACTGACATCCTAAGGGAAGAGAGAAGATGGAATCACATAAAATCCTCAATTAAAACCAGAAAGGGGGGAATTCCCTGGTGATCCAGTGGTTAAGGACTCTGTGCTCTCACCGCCGAGGGCCTGGAGTGTGATTCCTAGTCAGGGAACTAAGATCCCACAAGCCATGAGACGCAGCACACACAAAAAAGATAAAACCAGAAAAGGCAGAAAAAGTAGAACACAAAAAAGAAACAACAAAGGCAACGAATAGGGAACAGTTATAAATATGGTAGAAATTAATCCAACTATATCAATAATCTCTTTAAACGTGAACAGTCTTAATACAAACATGTTTGTTATGCTATGAAGTCATTTCAAGGATCACTGTTATATATATGGGCAATTTCAAAATATTTTAAGCAATATTTGGACGTCTCAAAGACCTTCTTGTACCCTCCTCATAAATACTTAAGAAAGGATAACAGAAACAGTGTTGTAGATATTTATTTCTGGCTGTGTTGGGTCTTAGTTGCGGCACACGGGATCTTTTGTTGCGGCGCTCAGGCTTTTCATTGTGGCGCTTGGGCTTCTCTCTAGTTGTGATGCGTGGGCTTAGCTGCCCTGCGGCATATGAGATCCTAGTTCCTCAACCAGGGATTGGAAGGCAGATTGTCAACCACTGGACCACCGGGGAAGTCCCATGTAGATATTTAAAATTAAATCTACTCTTGGCCCCTTCAAGCTGATTTCCAGCAGTGCTCCAGAGTATAATTTCCTTTAATTTTCTCTGTCTTATCTTGCTGAGAAGGACAATACCCAGAAGACTATCCTGAATTTTCAAAGAATATATCAACAAAACTCTTTCCTCTCAAATGCCATCCAGTGCCACTGTAGCCTATCATTTCCATTGATTTTAACCAATGCTGAATCAAAATTTTGAGTTTATAATTAAGCCCCAGTAGACCAATGGAAATTGGATACAACAAGAGTTGATTCATTGGGTTGTAATAAACTCTGACTTCCAGAGTTCAAGAATCACAAGATCCTCTGTGACCCAGCTCCAAAACTCCCACCTAATGATACTGTTTTCCTGCCTAAGCAACAACCTGCCCTTAACTGCTTTCTCTACATTTCTTTTGAATGACTGTAGCTCTGATCATGTCTCCCTGGTATCCTAATCCCACTAGCATGTGTGTATTGTTAGAAAACATAAAATGCAAGTGTCATAAACAATTCCTAAGCAGTATATGAGAACACGAGAGTACAGCTGACCCTTGAACAACACGGGTTTGAACTGCACTTATATGTGTTTTTGTTTGGTTTGTTTCAATAAATACTACAGTACTACACGATCCATCCCCGGATGCAGAAACTTGGATGCGGACTGTAAAGTTATACATAGATTTTCAGCTCCAGGGGGTGGGTGGGGTAGTCAGCACCCCTAACGCCCAGGTTGTACAAGCGTCAACGGTACATTTGCAAGGCTGCGTTTTATACCTGTAACATATATCGTGGTCACGTTTTGTTTTAAATTGGAGAATAGGAAATATAATACATGTAATCGGTACGAAATTACAAGACCAAAAGTAAGAACTAGGTCTCCCTACCACCCTCATCCACCAGCCACCTGGTACCCTCTCAGAAGACAACCACTGTTACCAGTTCTTTCCAGGGATATTCTATATCTACTACAAGTAAATATGCATTCTTTACACATACATTCATAGGTAGGTATATACATACATCTTTTTTACATAACTAGTGTATACTGTACACATTCTTCACATTGTTTTTCATTTATGTCCTAATGTTCTTATTGATATATAAGATCCTGACAAGCTGGGGCATGTAGTGGTGGCATAACCAATTTCTAACTGACCTTAGTAAACCAAAAAGAGGCATCATAAGGTATCACAGTACTGAGTATGTAGGAAATTCTAAAATCTTTATCTGTGTTTCTTAATTGATGCCCTATTATGTACTTATCCTATATTACACACTTTATACTTTATTATAATAACCCTTTGAGGTGCAAAGGGTTATTTGCACCTATAAAAATATTTTATAGGTGAAGAACTGAAAGCTCAGAGAGCTTAACTAGCCCATAATCCCAACTAGAAAGTGACCGAGTGGCCTCACTCCGAAGCCCATGTACAGTAAGTCCCCTACATATGAACGAGTTCCATTACGAGAGTGGGTTCGTAGGTCCAACAAAGTTAGCCTAGGTACCCAACTAACACAATCAACTATACAGTACTCTACTGTAATAGGTTTATAATACTTTTCACACAAACAATCATAAAAAACATACAAAAAATAAAACATTTTTAATCTTACAGTAGAGTACCTTGAAAAGTACGGTAGTGCAGTACAACAGCTGGCACACGGGCACTTTAATATCTTTGAAAGTTCACAACTTGAAGGTTCGTATGTAGGGGACTTACTGTGTTCTGTACCATACCAACTGCATCTCTGATCTTAACAGATAATTTTTTTAAAATATAGTATTCTGTATTTTTTATTTTGTTTAATTCAAAGATACATCACAGTTGTCCTCAACTATAGAAAGAGACTCTGCTAAAATATCTAATTCCTCTCAGCTACTTGAATTACATGTGGATATTGCCTTCTATAATTATATTCCTATAGCAGTAAAACTAGAAAAAAATTACAGATAGAGATTTCTATATTTGGCTTACTGCAGAACAAGTTACATGACAAAGGGTGACAAAACTTCAACCTTCATATTTTGGAAACAAGATTTGCCATTTAACACAAATTTCCTTCTTTGAACTGGACAGTCTTTAGGGTTAAACCCAAACATAGCTATATGCATATTGTAGGTACTTCAACAGCTCAAGGCTGAAATTCCCACACCGTGCTTGTTGTCAGTCCGTTGTTCTCCTGCCTAGTGGGCTCTGGAAGTGAATATTCTGCTACTTTGTGCAGTTGATGCTGAATGCTATGTCCACTGAACTGGGGTCGCCCAGGGTCACCAATCAGTACTCGAGTTCTGTAGACCCAAAAGCAATTTTTCAGCCATTGATGTAGACTGTCTGCAAGGTCTTCATCATAAAACATATCTCCAAGCACAACAAGGTCCCACTTATCCTGTTCCAAATCCAGCATGTTTTTGGTTAAAATGGGAAAAGGATTCAGTTGGTTCAACTCACAGTTTAGTGTAATAGCCATTCCTGCAACTTTAAAAAAGCACATAGTGAATTGGTATATGCTAAGTTGTTTTAATTCCCTATTAATTAATTTAAATAATCTAGAAAACCTCCAACAATATGTTTTTTTCCCATTCTGTTGAAAGTTGTTTTTTTAGGTAAAGAAGCCTAAAGTATACGCCAATATAAGCTATTTCCTGCAATTCTCAAATATATGAATATCCTGAAAATAAAACAATACCAAACACCTGGAAATGTTGAGGTTTTAAGGAACATTTGCTGATCTACAAGCCTTGTGCAGCAGGATGACAAGTTGGACCTGAGACCCCATATACAATAAAGCTCCTCAAGGGCTAGATCCTCAGTGAAAGGGAAGACTAGAAGAAAATCAGATAAAATTAAACCTTACCTGTCTCAACTTGGGTTCAAATGGAATAAAATCTCCCTCAAAGACACCGGCCTATCTTCACTTGGGTTTTGGTCAAATAAACACTACCTACATATTTCAGGAAATGCCTAGCTCAGCAATGACCAACAGTTAAGTGCTCCCAGGTTGGAATCACTTTGGTATATGTGCCAGACACAAATGGAAGTCCTCCTGTGAAAAATGCACCATCAACTCAGGCCTCAGAGGATTCCCACAGATAATGTCCCACTGAGCAAGTTCACAATATCAGATTATAAGATTCACATGGAAATGGGCTAGGCTATGATGGGTTGAGGCATCTGTAGATATTTATCCTGGAAGAGAAAAAGATGAGCTTCAAATATTTTAAAATGTGAAATTCTTACTAGGGTCTATGTCATTGGCCAAGATCCTTAAAGCTCCACTCATCTTAGCAGCGATAGCTGTAGCTCCACATCCACTCCCAATATCTAACACAGATTTTCCTCTGACAACGTCAGGATTATCCAAAAGATACCTAAATTAGAAAGAAAAGGGAAAACATTATCTAAGATAGAAGAAGGTCAGTAAGACGTGTACAAAAATTTTTCTTTGGATTGACTGGACAAAGAAATAGTGAAACTTTGCAGAAGAATTTGGTCCAACATTGGCAAGTTTGGCCTGACTAGAATGAGATAAAATGTCAACCTTAAGAGCTGGGCAAGGGTCTTCCCGGGTGGCACAGTGGTTAAGAATCTGCCTGACAATGCAGTGGGCATGGGTTCGAGCCCTGGTCTGGGAAGATTCCCACATGCCATGGAGCAACTAAGCCCATGAGCCATGGCCGCTGAGCCTGCAATCTAGAGTCTATGAGCCACAACTACTGAAGCCCGCGTGCTTAGAGCCCATGCTCCTCAACAAGAGAAGCCACCACAATGAGAAGCCCGAGCACTGCAACGAAGAAAAATCCCCGCTCGCGGCAGCTAGAGAAAGCCCACGTGCAGCAACATAGACCCAACACAGCGAAAAATATATAAAAATAAAATAAATAAATTTGGGCTTCCCTGGTGGCGCAGTGGTTGAGAGTCCGCCTGCCGATGCAGGGGACATGGGTTCGTGCCCCGGTCCAGGGGGATCCCACATGCCGCGGAGTGGCTGGGCCCGTGAGCCGTGGTCGCTAAGCCTGCGCGTCCGGAGCCTGTGCTCCACAATGGGAGAGGCCGCAACAGTGAGAGGCCCGCGTACCGCAAAAATAAAAAAAAAATAAAAAAAAAAAAGAGCTGGGCAGAGGTGGCAGAGAGAGGACCTAGTCATTTTGGTCTTTCTCTTTGGCAGGTGTGAAGAGCAGTTCCATCCAACTGACTAATCATGCTCTTCAAGTCAACTTTTTAGAAGTATTGAGCACTTATATGATCCAGAAACTACTAAACACCAAAAACACAGACTGACAAAATACTGCTAAAACCAGGACTCAGTAAGCTAGATGCAAAATTCACAGTCTCCTTTTCATTGTTCAACAGAGAGTGATTTTACCTACTGCTTGAACTGTTTTATAATGACCTCTCTGGTAAGGTACAATCAAAGACCAGTTCAACCAAAGAATTTGGACCTGGGCTAAGTAATTACCAAGCAAGTGAAGATGAATGGGAAAACACTGAAATAATAAATGTCAACTGACACTCGACCTTAGTATTGTAATAATAAAGAAGAGCAGAGGGAATTCCCTGGCGGTCCAGTGGATAGCATTCCACGCTTTCACTGCTGAGGGCCATCAGGGAACTAAGATCCAGCAAGCCAAAAAAAGACTAAGGAACTATGGCAAGGCAGGGATGTAGTACCCTGTCAAAAGGGGCAGCTGTTACCCATCTTGAGCTAATTGTTGCCCCACAGAAATGGGGTGTTATCAGAGATTTAGATCCAGTGTTATCAGATATTCTTTTTTTTGGCCCTGCCTCATGGCTTGTGCCGTCTTAGTTCCCCGACCAGGGATTGAACTCAGGCCAGGCAGTGAAAGCGCTGAGTCCTAACCACTGGACCACCTGGGAATTCCCCAGAGATTCTTTTTTTCCAAATCGAAATAAATTTTTACATGCAATCCCTCAAGTTTTAAATGTGAGCAACTGATTTTTTTTTTAAGTTTACAAGTAAAGGCCAAAGAAAACACATCTGTGGATCACCTATTTGTGACCTCTGATTCAGACAAGTCTCTTAAGGAATTTGATGGCACTTATATTTGGAGTTGATAAATAACAACTTGCATAGATATCACTTAAAATGTATTCTTTTTAATGATATAAGCAAATAAAGCTTGAAAATTTGGCAACACAACAGCCAGAATATTGGACTTGTTAGATATTGGAAAGCTTTCCAGAACTTAGTATTCTCCAAAAGCTCTATGTTTGCATTTATTTATTTTGCATTTAAAACTATATACAACCTGAATTCTGCTAGACCATACCATTCCTGTGAAAGAGAAGTCCTTATCCTTTTCCTTTCAGTTTTGTAACCTCAAGGCATAAAAAGATTAAATCATTTACCAGTCTAAGAGCAAAGACTAGATTAAAATGCTGTAAGTTCTTGCCTTTGTTTCAGTGGCTGTTTTAATAAAAAGCACTGTGTGAATGTGTGAGAAAATGTCCTAAAGAAGACCTTTGCAGTGTGGGGAGTTAGAAAGGGGGAACCTTAAAAATGCAGAGGCAGTGCCGCAACTAAGAGCCCGTATGCCACAACTAAGACCGAGCACAGCCAAATAAATAAATAAATATTAAAAAAAAAATAATTTTAATGCAGGTGCAACTCCAGAGTTCACCTGAGTAATGTCCCAATCACTCACATCCCTCATCCTTTGGGAGCCTGGGAAGAGGCAGTGATGGAGGAAGTGTAAGGTTTAAGGAGCAATATTTGCAGGATTAAACCAGGCGACCTGAAGGACTGGGGCTTTAAGCTCCACTGAGGAACTCTGCACGGGCCATGCATCATGAACCATGAACCTGAGAACAGTGTGAGATTTCTGGATCATGACCAGCTACCTAGGGTCTTGATAGCTGACCTAGGATTTCTCTTGGGGAGAGAGCTATATATCGGGAAACACCTTGATAAGCTTGGAGCAGAAGGTAAAGCTATGCAACAAAGCAACCCAAAACTTTTCCTAAACTGCTCTAAATTAAGAAAAGAATTTGGGGTTTTACTCTGGTTTTCTGTGAGGAGCAGGGAGAATAAGGCATTGGAAGGGACTGAAAAGAGTAAGGATATGCGGAGCCCTAAAGGTTCCCGCTTCACTTACGGCCGTACCTAGACAGGGCTTGGCCTCCTGGCCAGTAGACTGCCCAGTAAGGATCACTGTGGGGCCACAGGTCAGCTCTCTCCCACCAGAACTTGCATCTGGGGGTCAAAAGCCGCAACTGGATTTCAGGGGTGAGGCTACCACGGCTGGTGACTTCAGTGTTCTCCTCCAGGAAAGCTTTCATCTCAGGGTCCAAAAAGCTTCCGGTTCCCCTCCAGGGGCAGTGGCCCCAGGGAAACAAAGGAAAACCGCTGCTTCTCACAGCCTTCCGAAGGACACCACAGCGGTTCATGGCACATGATGTAAACGCTCTCCAAACTGGGCTCAAGGCCATCGGTCCTGTCCCAAAGCACAGGTTTGTTGGTGCTGCTCTTGATAACAGCTGCTCCTCCTGGGGAAAGAATAAGGGTCTGGCTGCCAAACTGATCTCAGCTGGAATCTCTGGACCTCTAAAAACATAAATAATACTGAAAACTCCAAGGCTCACCAATACTTCCAAATCCTATTGCATAGTAAGAAAATGTTAGTGTTAGCTCTGTAGCCGATGCTGCACAAGTGCAAGTTCATTTTAGGTGAAAGCGTTGGTGCATTAATTTAGGAAAATCCAATCTTCTAAAAGATGCCTTTCCACAACAGAATCCTTTTCAGTAACTTATAACAACAAATATACAAGCATCTGATTTTGAGAGAATCCTCAGGAACACACCTTTTACATAAAATAAGGTACACCTTTAAAGTTCTTTCATTCATTTAATAAATCACTTCCCTTTAAGCAGGCACTGTGCTTGGCAACTGTGAACAAAATAAACAAAGTCCCCATCTTCAGGAAGCTTAGATTCTAGTGATGGAATAGAGCAATTATCAGGGCAAACACAGTTCTTGCCTTTATGAAGTCTAGCCAAGATCGTGCAGATTACCAAATTGTAACTGTGGTTAGAGATACACAAATTATACTGACTGCTCAATAAAGATAGTCCTAGCATAAAACATCAATGTAATCAAGATTCAGGTGTTTTCCTAAAAACAAACAAAAACAAAACAAACAAAAAACTATGGATTTAATTGTAATAAAAGAATATCAACTCCCAAATCTCTTTCTGTAAATACCTCTGAGGAGTCATCTTTACCAAACCTGGACTTAACAGAAAGACACCTTGATAAAAATAAGAATGAGGAAGAGCAGTTTAAGCACAAATTATACACCCAGTTGTTTGGGACCTCTGATCTGTTCTGCATAAATATATAAATAGTCTTACATCCACCCAAGTACTTAGAGTAGGGGCCCCAAACTCAAATGCCTACCCAGGGCCAGACTGGTGATAAATGAGTGATGCAGGCTGGTTGTTAGATCACAGAAGGGCTGTGGCAAACTGGAAACTATTTCAAAACAGTCCAAAGGAGCCAGCCAGGGGACACGTGACCAGATCTTTCAATTTCTCAAAACAATCCAGCTATTTACCCATAAACTCCCACTTTTAAACGTGGGCAGTTAGTTAAAATACCAAGACACGAGGAGGGGCAAAATGTCTGTGAACCAAGGATAGACCTTAAGTGGGTGCAGCCCACGTTTATCCCTTGTAATCTCAGGGTCTCCAACGGCCTGACCTCATTGGACTAATCGTGTAGGGAAGGATTGGGTCAGCCCTTGAATCTCACGAGCCTAAGGTTTGAAAAGAAAGCAGAGCAAATACAAGATGATTGATTTTGGACACCCTGTCATGCAGACCGATGATGCCCCGCCCACGCCAGCACCAATGAAGCATCCGTTATGAATATGTGATTATGCGGTGGACACTTGGTAGCTGGATTAACTGGTACGGTGAGAAGACAGGTTTAAAGGGGCAAGTTACAAAGCGTTAGCACGTAACTTCCCTCGAAGGAGGACGGGAGTCAGTCTTAAAGGGGCAGGCACAGTCCTCCTTTTCTCCTTACCTGGCTGTGCTAACACCGTCCTGGGAAGCTAAGCACAGGGCAGGTCTGTCACTCGCCTTTGTGCCTCTTTTCGCGCCTTCTTTACAACTGCACGCTGGGTCCCACTTCCCCCCTAGAGCCGGCCCCCAACACCCAGCACCCCCACCCCCGCCCTGCGTCCCCGCTCCGCCCTCCTGCTCCGCCCTCCTTCCCGGCAGCACTTTCTCTCCCTTACCTGGGCTTCTTAAAGGGACAGGAAGAGCGAAATCAGCCGGCGCCCTGACCTAATTTGGGAAATAAGGGAATGTCAAATACTGATTTCTAAAAAATCCACTCTGAAGCCGTGGATCATCTGCTTCGTGTCAATCACACTTCTAGGCACTGGGCATAGAGCGGTGAGCAAAATAGACACAGCACAAACCCTTAATGACGCTTATATTCAACTGGAATTAAATCATAATATGTCATCCCTTTTATAATAATTTTCATACACGTACAATCATTTTTGTTTTTCAACTGTAACTTCTCATTTCAATAACACTCACTGATTCTCTTGCTAGTAATAATTCTTAATAGATGTTCAAGATCAGTTTGTCTAGGGACTTCTCTGGCAGTCCAGTGGTTAAGACTACACGCTTGCACTGCAGGGGGCGCGGTTGCATCCTTGGTCAGAGAACTAAGATCCCGCATGCCGCCCACCCCCCACTCCCCACTGCCCACTCCCGGTTGAAAAATCAATTTGTCTAAGGATTTTTTTTTTTAATGGATGAGCAATCAAGCCACATTATTTTTGGCTGCCTTGGGTCTTGCTGCGCATGGGCTTTCTCTCGTTGCGGCGAGCGGGGGGCTACTCTTTGTTGCCGTGCGCGGGCTTCTCATTGCGGTGGTTTCTCTTGTTGCAGAGCTGGGGCTCTAGGCACGGGGCGCTTCAGTAATTGTGGCTCGCAGGCTCAGTAGTTGTGGCGCACACGCTTAGTTGCTCTGCGGCATGTGTGATCTTCGCGGACCAGGGCTCGAACCCGTGTCCCCTGCATTGGCAGGCAGATTCTTAACCACTGCGCCACAAGGGAAATCAAGTATTATTGTTTTTAACCAGCTTCTGTATTCTATCCCAGTGATAGTTTTAAAATCGATCTGCTTCTCTCCATCCCTCCTGCCTCTGCCTTATGATTGCTTGCTTGAATTCCTGCTACTGGTCTCTCTGCAATCCTGCCTTCCTCTATCCCATTCTCTATAGTGCAGCTGAAATGGTTTTTTCTGAAACTTTCATTCCATAGTCCAAAACAAGGCCTTACATTCCTACAAGATAAGATAAACCAGATAAGCCAAGAGAAACAGACTGTAAGCCCTGAGAAACAAACGTGGATTTTCTTTTCTATTGTTTGGTGTTGGTTTTTTTGTTTGTTTTTTGTTTTTGGTCACGCCACTTTTCATGCGAGATGATCTTAGTTCCGCAACCGGTGCCCCCTGCATTGGGAGCTGCCTGGTCCTAACCACTGGACTGCCAGGGAAGTCCCGCCCTTTTGTTCTTTTTAATTGAAAGAACTGTCTCGCTTTTATCAAAATTGACCCAAATGCAACAAAGCAGACCCATCAACTGTCTGATAACAATTGAGCTATCATCTGACCTTGTGATTTTTGCCTTTAAATATGTGCCTACATTTTTGTACACGAGCCAATTCTCTAATATCTGGACACTCTTGCAAGTGCAAGTAAAAAAAATTTATCCCCATACTCAAATTTGTTTTTAAGCGTTTTTTGAACAAGTTATTTAATTATACTTATTAGCTGTATGTCCTTGGGCACATTATTAAACCTTCCTAATGAAGGGGATTAGGATATGCCATTGTGGCACAGGAATTATTTTGAGCGAAAGAGTTTCTGGAATCTCTTATCTGCCTAAAGCTGACGCTCCCAAAAGAACTCAACTGTCATAAAACTCCTCCTTGAGAACAACTTTAATCTTCTTGGACTTGAGAAGTGGGCACCACACCCAAACAGACATTGTCTCAAGGCTATCATATCTCCTATCTACTCTCCTAAAGAAAACATTTATCTTTCCAAAAAGTCACTCCCATAAGTGCCCTTTCTCTCCTTCCCCATCACCTATGATGAAATAAAATATATGTTTTTTAAGGCAGGACAAGAGAATTTAAGCACAGCAGATGCCCTTCCTGACAGGGCTCTTCCTAATGTGCAACGTGCATCTACATTATACATTAACCAGACCTCCTCCAAGGCAGGAATGTCTGCTCAACCATAAAGATCATTTTTTCCCCTTCTTCTGACGCCAGCAATGTAACTCCTTAGAAGATAACATTCTTTTCTTAATCCTGTAAGGGGTCATGGTGACCTGCTGCTCCCTTCCTACATGTAGGTCTGGACTTTGTATCTCTGGTTAACGTTATGTAAAATGTCAGTGTGTCATTTTGATGAACGATCCTTTGTCTCAAAAATGTATATAAATGTGCTTTCGACTTCTAACTAGGGGAACAGTCCTCAGAGTTTTCTGAAAGACTGTCTCCAGGGTTATAATCCTCAGGTTGGCTCGGAAAAAAACCTCTATTTCTTCTTTAGATTGACTGTTAATTAATTTTTCATCAACACCTACTAAGTTAGGTATATAAACACAAAATTTTAACCACCCCCTATGAGTTATTCATCACTGAATTCTCATGTGCCTATGCACTGCATGTGTAAACTCTGTTTTTTTTTCTCCTGTTAATCTGTCTTTTGTCAGTTTAACTTGCAGATCCCAGACACTGAACATAACAGGGTAAAGGAAAGTTTTTCCTCCCCTACACTAAGTATCAGTGTTCTCCTCTGTAAAATAATAATGATGATAATAATAATGTATTGGGAGGATTTAATGGGATAAAAAGTAAAGTGCTTAGCACAGTTCCTGGCATATCGTAAACGCTGTGATTATCATTATTGGAACTATGGAGTTAGTGCTGGTAAGACGCAGACTGGAGGCTGAAGATCAGGTTTTCAGCGAAGAGTGAGGGGATCAGATTTGAGTTTTAGAAAACCGTTTTAAGCTGCTGGTATCAAAGAGAGAGGTTGGATTGAAGGAGACATCCCTTGAAGAATGTGGTGGTAACCCAAGCAAGCACTGATGAGGGCATGGAAAGAATTGGACACATCTGAACGTGACTCAGGAAAAGCCATTAGCAGGACTTGGAGAGCAATTAAATATGCTTGCTTAACCATAATGAGAGACAATCTAAGGGAAAGATATCATTTTTTCTTTATCAACTTGACCTGAATGACCGTGCTATCTGATCTCATTCTTCCTTGCTTGAAAGCCTCTCTGGCTCCCCATGCCTTCAATACCAGAGCCGAATTCCTGATCACAGCTTCTGAAGCTCTTAGTAATCAGTCCCTACTTACCCATCCTGCCTTGTTTCAGAACGCTCCCCTCCTCTACACTTTGCTTTCTTGTGGCAAGCCCTTGTCCTCTCACTCCATGCCTTGCTTAAGACAAAGTTGCTGGGGCCACCACACATACACCCTCTCCTCACTGACCCTAACCGTTTCCTTACCCTTCAGAACGCAGCTCAGAGTTAAGGCCCTCAGAAATGGCCCCTACACACATACTGATCTTGACATTTTCTTAGCTTCCTATAGATATATCTGTAAGGCAAACTGGCCCGAGGCAGGGGAACGCAATCAGACTCAGGTTGCATCAGACACAAACTTTCCGGACCACCCAGTTCCAGGAACTGACCTGGGGACTTTCTGGACCACCCAGTTCCAGGAACTGACCTGGGGACTTTCCACCCGGCCCAGCCTTCCCGCCTTTCGAGGGGCGGGGCTAACGGTCCCAAGACTGATGCAACCGGCACCAGATATTGCCACGATACCGAAAAGACCACCAAATAAGGAATACTCTGCGCCCTCCCGGATTCACCACACCCCTTTCCCTTCTTCCCCTATAAATTCTGCCCAAACCCTCACCCGGGCTCGACTTCTCTGGCCCCTTTCTCTCGGACCAGTGAACCTCGCCCGGGAGCGTACCCAAATAAAGCTTGTTTAAGCTCTCCTCCGTTTCTTGGTGCCGTTCCTTACAATATCCAGCAAGAGCGCCATGCAGAACTGTCACTGCCTGCCTCCTCTACTGGGCTTAGAGGCAGACCATCTCATTCCTCTTTTACCTTCTGCCACAGTTAAGACACTCAATAAATTCTGTTAAATGAAAGAGAAAGCAAATAAAGGAGGAAATTAACAAATATTATATATCAGTGTCTCATTTCCAAATGTTATTTTTAACAGCTTTATTGAGGTATAACTTACGTACAATAAACTTCACATATTTAAAGTGTACAATTTGGTGTTTTGCTATGTGTATACCCTCGTGAAATTGTCACCAAAATCAAGAGACTGAACGTATTCAGTGCCCTGTGTTCTCTCTCCCTCCTGTCCTCCACATCCCCTCCATCCCCGGGTAGCCGCTGATCTGCTTTCTGTCACTTTAGGTTAGTTTGCATTTTCTAGATTTTTATATAAATGCAGTTATACAGTATGTTGTCTTTGCTTTCACTCAACATAATTACTTTGAGATTCATCTGTTGTTTCATGCATCAATTGTTCACTCCTTTTCATTGCTAAGTAGTTTTCCACTGTATGTATATATAAAATGTGTTTATCCGTGTATCTATTGATGAATATCTGAGGGGGTTGTTTGTTTGCTATTACAAATAAAGCTGCTTTGAATATTTGTGCACATGCCTTTGTATGGACATATGCTTTCTTTTCCATTGGGCAAATACTTAGGAGTGAAATGGCTAGATCACATGGTGGTGTGATTAACTGCAAACCTTCTCCAAAAGGGTTGTCATTTTCCATTCCCATCATCAGTGAATGAGAAACCCAGTTCCTTCCGTGTGATGAGGAAAACAATTTCATTTTTCTGAGTTGCGGCCTAGTCGTTTTACAGTATAAAAACACCACTCACACCTAGAGTCTGAGCATTTAGAAAAAGACTTGAGTCGAGGATACCCACAGTAAGTACCCGCTTTGTGTTTCCCGGGGCACCTTTTAAAATAACCACTTTGGGTTAAGCCTGCTGAAAGTTAGTGACCTCTGCCCAACTACCTCATGAGTAATAGGTGCTTGCTACCCTGCTCTCCATCTCCTGCTCGCCCGGCTCTCCCTTCCCCCAGCTCATTGTACCCTCTTGCTTCTGGGGTCTGTAAGTAATAATAAATCTTGTGATTCTACTTCCTTTGTGTGGGTGTGCTGAAATTGCATCTTCAATCAAAATGACCTGTGGGGCTTTACCTCCCTAAATGGGAGCTCGGATGCTGAGACAGCCTGACCCTGAATGGGTGTCTTGTGCCCCTTCATTCATCAGGTCATAATCTACATATTCTTTTTTTTTTTTTTTTTTGCGGTACGCAGGCCTCTCACCGTTGTGGCCTTTCCCGTTGCGGAGCACAGTCTCCGGACGCTCAGGCTCAGCGGCCATGGCTCACGGGCCCAGCCGCTCCGCGGCATGTGGAACCTTCCCGGACGGGGACACGAACCCGTGTACCGTGCATCGGCTGGCGTACTCTCAACCACTGCGCCACCAGGAAAGCCCCCTAGGTAAGCTTTTAAACACCGGTCACTAAGTCATGCCTAAAAATTCCAGCATCTGGCCCTTTAAGACCAGTTTGTTGTAGAAAGGATCGCGCACCCACTGAGAAGTGAAATCCTCAGCCAACTAAAGCTATAGTGCCATCTAGTGGTAATTTAGGTGCGTCTGAGCTAAAATGGTAAAAATAAAAAATAATAAAGAGCAAAGATTCTCACCCACAATTTGACCACACACTGGTATACTTGTTTAGTTGTAGGATGTGGCAGAAATACTTCGCACTGATAAAAGTTAAGGCCTGGGGCTTCCCTGGTGGCGCAGTGGTTAAGAATTTGCCAGCCAATGCAGGGGACACGGGTTCAATCCCTGGTCCGGGAAGATCCCACATGCCGCAGAGCAACTAAGCCCCGAGCGCCACAACTACTGAGCCTGCGCTCTAGAGCCCGCGCACCACAACTACTGAAGCTTGTGAGCCTAGAGCCCGTGCTCCACAAGAGAAGCCACCACATGAGAAGCCCGTGCACTGCAACGAAGTGTAGCCCCCACTTGCCGCAACTAGAGAAAGCCCACGCGCACCAACAAAGACCCAACGCAGCCAAAAATAAATAAAATTGATTCTTTTTTTTAAAAAAAAAAAAAAAAAGGAAAAAAAGAGTTAAGGCCTAAAATTTAGGAAAGATTTGGTATCACCCATGACACATTCTCCATCTCTGGCTGTCTCCCTTTCTCTCTCTCTCTCTCTCTCTCTCTCTCTCTCTCTCTCTCTCTCACACACACACACACACACACACACACTCCACAACTAACCCCCAGGAAATCCGTAGGCTCTACCTTCAAAATATACCCAGAATCTGGCCTCTCTTCACCACCTGCAGCACTTCCCTCTAGTACAAGCCACTATCACCTCTAGCCTGGATTATCGTGATGGTCTCCTAACCAACCCCTTGATTTCTGCCCTTGCTCCCTGTGGTCTATTTGCAACAAAAAAGCCAAAGTGATCCTTTTAAAAGGAAGTTAGGTCCTGTCGATGCTCCCCTGGAACCCTCTGACATCACCCCGTTGCCCATTCCCATCACATCCAGCCCAGCCCCTTCTCTGACTTCCACTCCGACTGCCTTCCCCTTTCGACGACTTTTCGAATACACTCGACCAACTTTTGTTTTGTTTTTGCTGTCCTGCGAGGCTTGTGGGATCTTTTTCTCCCCACCAGGGATTGAACCCAGGCCCTCCACAGTGAGAGCACGGAGTCCTAACCACTGGATGCCAGGGAGTTCCCTCCGCCTACAGTCTTGATGTTTTGTAAACACACCTTGCTGTTTCCTGCTTCAGGGTCTTCACACTTGCTCCACCAACAGCCTGGGATGATCTTATCTTAGACGTGTGCACAACTAACCCCTCATATCCTTGATTTTTGTCAAATGCTTTTTCTGCATCAAAGAGAGGATGGCGTGGTTTTCCCCTTCACTCTGTTAATGTGGATTACACTGATCAACTTTTGTATTTGAATCATCCTTGCCTTCCAGAGGTGAATCCCACTTAGTCATGGTGTATAATCCTTTTAATGTGCTGCTGAGTTTGGTTGTCTAGTACTTTGCTGAGGATTTTTACCCCCCAACTCCTCTAAGTCTTTGCTCAAATGCTACCATCTCCATGAGGTCTGACCGCCCTATTTAAAATTGCAAACAATTTCCCAGCTTTGTTTTTGTTTTTTTTAATTTATTATTATTTTTTATATTTATTTTTGGCTGTGTAGGGTCTTCGTTTCTGTGCGAGGGCTTTCTCTAGTTGCGGCAAGCAGGGGCCACTCTTCATCGCAGTGCGTGGGCCTCTCACTAACGCGGCTTCTCTTGTTGCGGAGCACAGGCTCCAGATGCGGAAGCTCAGTAGTTGTGGCTCATGGGCCTAGTTGCTCCGTGGCACGTGGGATCTTCCCAGACCAGGGCTGGAACCCGTGTCACCTGCATTGGCAGGCAGACTCTCAACCACTGTGCCACAAGGGAAGCCCCCCAGTTTTGTTTTTCTCCATAGACATTCATCATTTATTTGGCTTGTTGAACTCCCACGAGGACAGGGACTTGCCGTGAGGACAGAAATTTGTTTCCTTTTTCCCTTTTTTCGAATTGAGGTCTAATTCACATACGCTGAAGACACAAATCTCAAGTGAACAGTCTGACGAGAATTTTGATAAATGTAATGCACGTAACCATGTAACACACACCTATCGAAACATAGAACATTCCCATTGCCCCAGGAAGTTCCCTTCTGCCTCTTCTCAGTCAGTCTCACACATCCACCCACTCGCTGTGTTGATGTCTATCACCATAGGTTAGCTTTACTTGCTCTGGAGTTTCATATAAATGGAATTATACAGTTTGTACCCTTTTGTATCTGGCTTCTTTTGCTCAGCATGACGTTTTTGAGATTCAGTCACGTTGTTGCTTGCAGTGGTCCTTCGCTCCTTTTTCTTGTTCAGTAGCATTCCACTGTGTGAACATAATTCATTTTTTTTACCTCTTTTTCTGATTATTGACATTTGTGTCATTTCCAGTTTGAGGCCATTATTGATAAAGCTATAAAGCATCTATGAACATTCTTGTAGAACTCTTCTTGTGGGCATATGTTTTCATGTCTTTGGGGTAAATAACTAAGAGAGGAATTGCTGGACTATAGGGTAGGTGTATGTTTAACTTTATAAGAAACTATTGAACAGTTTTCCAAAATGATTATAACATTTTAAGATTCCTACCAGCTGTGTGTAAGAGCTGCACATCATGGACTGTGGTGTCAGCCATTTCAATTTTAGCCGTTCTGCTGGCTGTGGGGTGGGATCTCATTGTGGTTTTTAACTTGCATTCTCCTATGACTTATTTCCACATGCTTTTTTTTTAATATAAATTTACTTATTTATTTTGGGGCTGTGTTGGGTTTTCATTGCTATGTGCGGGCCTTCTCTAGTTGTGGCAAGCGGGGGCTACTCTTTGTTGCAGTGCATGGGCTCTAGGTATGTGGGCTTCAGTAGTTGTGGCACGAGGGCTCAGTAGTTGTGGCTCACGGGCTCTAAAGCGCAGGCTCAGCAGTTGTGGCACACGGGCTCAGTTGCTCCGCGGTATGTGGGATCTTCCCAGACCAGGGCTTGTATCCGTGTCCCCTGCATTGGCAGGGGGATTCTCAGCCACTGCACCACCAGGGAAGTCCCCTCCACATGCTTATTGAAGGCTGGGATTTTGTCCATTTTATTTATTGCTTTATTTCCTGCCCACTAGTGCAAGGTGGAGCCCATATTAGGATATCAATGAATATTTGTTGAATGAATTAATCAATGATTTACTCTAAGAAATAAACAAATTAGATTGGATTCAAGGTTGTTATCCCTTAATAATAACCCAAAGAACATTCTCTCTGACTTGGATTTTGAAATCTTTCTTTAGTGGAAGAGAAAAGATATCCTAGCTTAGTTCACTAGGAATGATATTCAACTCACAGCCCATTTTTCCCATTATGAACTAGTATTACATTGATAGTCATGGTAGTTAGAATTTGCCATAGTGCTTTAGTTCTCTAAAACTTTGTTTAAATTTTTTCAAATTATTTTATGCCCATAGTGCTGTTGCTACTTTTGAACATCATCAGGCTTTTATAGCTTGGGGAGAAAAAAAAATGTAAGAACTTTTAATAAAATTTAGGTAACTAATTGGAAATTATCCTTGGGTTTTTATTTGATACGCTCAGAATTCTTAAAGTGTAATGACTACCATGTGCACAAGCTTTCATAAACTATTACCTTATTTAATAAAGAAAAATTAGGCTGGGAATAGAGGTGTTAAACTATAAGAATCTCTGAGGTTAGAATTTCTAACAGTAGTAGGGAAAATTTTGTTTTAATGGAAAACTATGCATTGTTTAGCCTACAGCCTCTCTCAGTCATCCGAGTCTGATTCTCTGGGAACTATTTTACAACTTTGTAAGTTGTAGACAGCTTACAGCAATCCTAAATAAATCCCAACCATAGTCATGTAAATCTTGTCCTGTCCAGTTTCCTTCTCTCCTGCTCTACAGAAAAAGAAGCTAGTTTTGCCTCCATCTGCAGATTCATTTCAATTTTCCTGCTCTATGAATGAATCTGTTGGAGTCCTCTTTGAACTGGTTGTAACAGCTTACCTGTGTCAAAAGAAAATTCAGAGGGAATTCCCTGCCTGTCCAGTGGTTAGGACTCAGCGCTTTCACTGCCGGGGCTGGGCTCGACATCTGCTCATGGTACTAAGATCCCACAAGCCAGCGAGGTGCGGCCAAAAAAAAAAAATTCAGAGAGCTTTACTTGATATGAATATTTTATTGAGCAAGAAAAACTTCACAAACTGGGAGATTTGAAAACCAGAAGGGATAAGACACTCGCTTTCAGCAGCTACAGCTCAGTTAAATAAGGAAGGATGTTGTTTTCTATCGCGATTGGTTAATAGAAACTTACATTCTTGCAGGGAGTGTAGCATCGCACAAACTTACCTGTTTATAGCTGATGGGCTAGGAAGCTGTAAGGGCATGCTGATGTGAAGAAAGCTTAAGTTTTGTTTAAGGTCAGAGTCAGCATTTGGGGGAGATCAGGACAGTTGAAGCTTTGGTTATGGGGCTAGGGGTGATTGCTTAGGGTATAGTCAAGCTGTGGCCTCCATTATGGTTTTTCTTTGACACCAGTTTCCTCATTAATGAGTTTTAAAAAATATTTTACACATGTTCGTTTCATAATATCTGTATGGGAGTAATAATTTTGCCCTTTGGAGGATAATTATCCTTTAATTAAATAATTGGCTGATCAATTAAAGAATTAGTTAACCATATAAGAAGGCTTATAATTAAGTTCTAACTTTGGGAATCTGGTTCACCTACATGCGTCATTAACAGAGAGAGGAACTGTAGTAACTGGGATCTGGCTTAGTTTAGCCAGAATTAGTTTAGTTGTTTTTTCACCCCACACTTACCTACTGATCAAGCTGATCAGATTGCAGAGAGGTAATTAAGGTAATATTTGATCAGAAACTTGGTCTTCATATATAAATAGATAAACAAAAGGTCCTACTGTATAGCACAGGAAACTATATTCAATATCTTATAATAACCTATAGTATAAAAGACTGTGAAAAACAATATATATATTCATATATGTACATATGGCTGAGCCATTTTGCTATATCCTGGAAGGTAATATGGCATTGTGAATCAACTATACTTCAATTTAAAAAGCTTTATATTACAAAAAAAATAAAAAGAAAGAAACTTGGTCTTCAATAGACATGGTTCTTATGTCTTTTAAAAACGAAAGTTGTCTAAGATAGACTAGCTCTATATTTTCTCTGCTTCAAAATATATTTTAAATGTGGCTTGTGACAGGAGCTATTCTTAGAAACAAACAAAATGCTATCTTTTTTCCAACAGTTTCATATTAAGAGACTGAATATACAAATGAACAATGACCAGTCTGTATGACAATAGACTCTGAGCCACAACCTTGGCAGCAAGCAGTCCCAGAAGCCAAATCACAACCTCTGCAGCTATTAGTCCAGAATGATCAGATGAGGTCAGTGACTGCCAGCTTCCTTAATATTTGCCCCACTTCCAACTCAGGAGCTACCGGAGAAAGGCAAAATGCTCCTCAGACCAAAAGCATAAGATGCCCTACTCTAGTCAGCCCACCTCCTGCTTCCGGTGCCAGCAATCTCCAATCACTGCTCACCTGGGGACTCTCACTCCCCTGTGGGTCTCTGCCCAAAGTAAGAGATGCTGGCTGATTCCCTTGCTAGAGCAAACTCCCAATAAATAGCCTCTGTTCGTTCTCATCTGGGTGCCCTTCGTTTATTTCCACATAATACATTTACTTCACTAGAGAATCATGAAACTTATATGAAGAATTTATTATTGGCCCAGAGGAAACACTCAGAAAACTACAGGTTCATTCGTTCTTCCTGGAGATCAAAAAGTATCTAGAAATTCCTCAACTATATTACTGATATGAAATCATACAGAAAAGTTGTGGGACAGCAAACAAGAGAGTTGAACTCTAAGGCCAGTCATTTTTGTTATAAATAAAGGTAATATTACAAATGAAACTTTAAAAATAAACTTGATTTTAATTTTCAGTACAGGAAAAAATGTCCCTTGTTCCCAGTTTCTCAATCTTAAAGGTGAAAGGGACTTGTCCCTTGCCAAAGTTCATTGTTTACAGAAGTCAAAATGGAGATCTGGGGAGATGACGCGGTTTACCAGAGAGCAGCGGGGAACCCCAAGCATAGCCTGGGTGTCTTTGGCCATGAACCCCTTCTCCCAGTAGCCTCAAATAAGCAAACACCCTAAGAAGAAAACATTTGCAAATAGTTTCCAAACACGTCCCCCAACATTCCTTCAAGTCATATTGTAACCCCTAAACTCTGAACCTCAAATCTTGCTTACTCCTACTTCAGTTTTCTTTCTACAGCATCACTTCACCTTCGTCTGTCTGTTTCCAAATTTCTCATCAGCAAAAACTGTTTCAAATGAAATATTACCCAGAGCCCAAGAAGGCACGTGGGCTCCTCTTCACAGGTGCCTCGGTGCCTCCCCTCCGGAGGGCGCTGCACTTGTCTTACATAAGCGTTAGGAATCAGAATTAGAATACCTGCACCTCCAAGTACCCCAGGGCAGTGCTTTTCAAACCTTAATATGCAGACCAGTCACCTAGGAATCTTCTAAAAGGTCAGATTCTGGTTCAGGTCCTGGTGGTGCTGGAGAGTCTGCATTCCTGTCGAGTTCCCAGGGAAGGCAGTGCCAAGCCCCACCTGAGAAGAGTTTTAAAATCACACACGTGGGGCTTCCCTGGTGGCGCAGTGGTTGAGAGTCCGCCTGCCGATGCAGGGGACACGGGTTCGTGCCCCGGTCCGGGAAGATCCCACATGCCTCGGAGCGGCTGGGCCCGTGAGCCGTGGCCGCTGAGCCTGCGCGTCCGGAGCCTGTGCTCCGCAACGGGAGAGGCCACCACAGTGAGAGGTCCGCGTACCGCAAAAAAAAAAAAAAAAAAAATCACACACGTATATCCCTCACTACTAGTTTAGGTGCACATATTCAGAGCGGAATCTGGGAGCTGTCATTTTAAAAGCTCCAAGGGCCAGTTCTGTTTACAAACGCAGTGCTACAACAACGTATTCCAAACTGCCCTGATGATAAGAACCACCTAAGACACTGGATTCAATGCTAGTTCTCAGGTCTTCGCCTGGAGGTGCTGATTTAGTAGGTTTGGGGTGGATCCCAGGAATCTATTTTAAAAGGGACACAAATGACTATCAGCCCAAAAGTTTGGCAGACGATGGCCCTCAAACACAATTTATAAACCATTCCATTCTGCTTTCCAGCTTTTGGATTTCTTCATTCTTTGATTCATTCGACTTTGTCACGACCGTCTCGGATCGGGTGGACTCCGACTGGGTCCTTTCCTTGCCCAGTGCCGACGGCGCCAATTGAACGAGACCAGGTTTGGCAAAGCAGAGGAGAAACTATTTGTTGATCAAGGAGTAGGCAAGGGAGAGCTCCTGCTCTGAAGACCCCTTCTCCCTGCCGGGGGGTTGGGGAGAGCAGGAAACTTAAGGGGTAAGAGGTGGGTGCACCACCAGAATTCTGGGAAAGGGGCGGAGAGTTCCAGAAACATGTGCAGTCCCTTGAGCTCCCTTGCACACGGACTAATTGTGCCTCGCAACGTGCAAGTCCCACCTTTGGGCGGAGGTCCTAGCATGGTAAGGGGCAAAGGCAACTTTTAGACACTTTGGGGCTCTTCTGTGCAGGCGCTGCCCTCATGGTCAGGCTGGAGCTGGTTCAGGGCAGTTGACTGTCCCCATCTTGGGCCTTTCTAGCTCTGGCTGGTTCTGCGGTTTTGCTCATGTGGCATCTGCCATAGTTCCTGTTAAGTAAGCACAGCTGTGGGCACAGATCAATGGATTGTGGTGGGAAAAGAGAAGGTAGGTTAGTCTCCATACACGTGTGGGTCTCCTCCCTGTGACAGCTTTGGTGTTAACTTCTGAATTATCTCTTCCAGGGCTTGATAAACTGCTGTTTCTTCAACTTTGCCATAATCAGACTTTCAGGTGGTGATTCTGAAAGGATCCTAGGCATCCCCCAGGCATTTTGGAAAGTTTAATTATCGTTTATGTAGAAAAAAATGAACCACAGAATCTAAGCATGAGCCTTTATTTGAGAATACCTGGCATGAGAAATCTCAAGAGGAGCAGTCAGTTTAGGGGAAAAGAGTAGACTGTTTTTTGTTAATTTTTATTTATTTATTTTTGCGGTACACAGGCCTCTCACTGCTGGGGCCTCTCCCGTTGCGGAGCACAGGCTCCGGACGCGCAGGCTCATGAGCCTCATGGCTCACGGGCCCAGCCGCTCCGCGGCATGTGGGATCTTCCCGGACCGGGGCATGAACCCGTGTCCCCTGCATCGGCAGGCGGACTCTCAACCACTGCACCACCAGGGAAGCTCAAGTAGACTGTTTTACGGGACTTTAGCAAGAGGGGTCTGTCAAAATTCAGATCGTTCTGGGAATAGAGAAGAAATGTTCTTGAAGATTAGCAGCCCTATCTTTAGCCATCTGGATTTTGCTCACAGTGCTGGGAAAGAACTGATAGGGGCTAAAGTCCTGTGCAAGAGGGTTGGGCAGAAGAGCCATTGGGACAAACACCTGCCAGGTTCTCAGTGGAAACTTTCTAGTCTTTCAGGGTCTTGCAGTCCCTAATTTTGGTCGACATGGATACTGAGTCTTATATCTAGGTCTTACCACATCTTGGTTTGTTCAGTTTGTTCAGGTCTATGTTACTCCTGACGACTGCGATCTCAGACTCTGCAAAGAACAGGCACCCAAGCTTCCCATGACTTTTGCCTTTGTAACTCCAGTCACTTGACATGTGAGTGGTTGCACAGAGGAGAATATAGCAAATGACTGTGGAGACAAGTATTAGCATGAGATTTATCAGAAGACCTTGAACAGTGCCTCTCAGTCCTGTTAATACTGCCTGTCATGGACTGCATGTTTACATCCCCCCAAATTCAGATGTTGAAACCCTAATCTCCAATGTGTTGGAATTTGGAGATGGGGCCTTTGGGAGGTAATTATGTCATATGGGTAGAGCACTCATGGTGGGGTTAGTGCCCTTATAAGAAGAGACAGGAAGGAGCTTGTTCTCTTTCTGCTCAGCACTATGGCTGTGTGTAGGGGCTTCCCTAGTGGCACAGTGGTTGAGAGTCCGCCTGCCGATGCAGGGGACACGGGTTCATGCCCCGGTCCGGGAAGATCCCACATGCCGCGGAGCGGCTGG
>NW_020173398.1:1219083-1238715 GCF_003031525.2 Neophocaena asiaeorientalis asiaeorientalis
AAAAAAAAAAAAAAAAAAAGGAAGATGGCTGTGTGTAAACAGGAAGAGGGTCCTCACCGAGAACCTAAGGTGCTGGCCCCTGAGTCTATAGAGAAATAAGATTCTAGATTAACGGGTCTGTGTAACACTCTCTTTGCTCATCTTTCTCATTTTCCCAAAGCAACAAAGATTAAGGGAAGAAACTTTATGAATTTCACTTTAGCAATAAGAGGTTTAAACTAACAGAGAGAGAAAAGATAGCCAAGCAAAGGAAGAGAAAGAGACAAAGAAGAGTTTGGCAGTCACTTACTCCAGGTATGCCTGCATCCTGATTCCCAGGTCTTGGGTAGAAACTGCTCATAGATAGCCACCTGCTGTGTAGTCTGAGGCTCTTGGGAAGATGGTCTCCTTCATGATGCTTCTGTTTCTGGTAACATCCCAGTGATGCTCAAGACAGTCTTATATTGGTATGATTTTCAATAAGCCAAAGTCTCTGGGATGAAGGTCATGCAGAAGTTCCTATAGTTTACCTTTTGGAAAAGCTGCTGGACCCATTTTATAAACTGGGATATTCTGCATTCACCCTCTATCACCTTTTGCCATATTGGACTGTACAAGAACAGAGTCAAGGATGAGGGTGAGATCCACAGACACATGGAGTATTCAGCGAGCAGCAAATGTGGGTATTGTCTATGAGTTCCTGCTGGAGTGACCTGAAAGGCCATTAGAGCCTTTGGCTGTAGTAACCAGAGTTCCTCTGGTAGTTTCATAAATTACCATTTATTCATTTAATTTTCTCTGAGGACTATTGGTGATAAGGCAGCAAAGCTTACGTGTGACAGGGCCCTAAAGAGTTCCTTAACTACAATTTCAGTGAATTGGGTTCCTCAATCACTAGACAGATTAGGTGAGTTTTCTTCAAGTGGGAAATATAAATACTAAAAAAAATTTTGCTACTGTCATAGCAGTTACTTTACAATAAGAGAAGGCTTCAACCCAAGCAGAAAACAGAGACGGAGTAGTAAGAACACATTTAGAATCCCGTGAGAAAGAGACTGAATTAAATCCATCTGTAGAGTTTTAAAAGGGCATAAAGGTTTTGGCTCATTTCAATTTTCCTTCTTTACCGTTTTCCCAGGAGTATAGTTTGGATGGATGGATCATATTCCAGAGATATCCTCTGAAGTCTTATGAAAGATTTTCCACAAAGGCTTATTGAAGACTCTGATATAGTAAGATATGTGTGTTTGGTCTTTGTTCCTGGTACATGTTGTACCTTCACCCTATCTGAAAAAACTTGGGGTTAACAGTGAATGCAACTGTATTGCCTAGTGTTAGAAATAGCCCACTAATCTTATAACCCTTCCCTATGTGAATCAGGGTGCGCTGAGGCAGAGGTGCTTGCTAGACCACTACTGCTGCCTGCAGTCTAAACCAGCGTTGTGGCCAAACCTAATGTCCCTTCCAAAGGTGGAAAAGTTTGGGTACAGGTAGAGAGAAGGAGGAATAGTAGCTGAGGGTAGAGGAACAAATAAATGAGTTATGAAATAAGGGAAATCCAATATTACATTAATACCTCAAAAGAGGCTCAGAGCAAGAGATGACATTGTCTCTTAGCTCAATTTATCAGGAGCCTAAAAGGGTAAAAGCAGATATTGCTGAGAGCACTCCTGCTTTTAGAATCTGACAAGATGGAATGGAAGGCTGCAAACCTGAGGGGCCTCACCCTGGAGACATTTTCATACAGTATATGGATCCTGGACCGGACTAATTATTAATGACTGAATGGGCTCTAGTCATGTGCTGCATCTCTTAACTGTTAGGATCCCCAGACCTGTGGTATATTTTTAAATATATATGTGGTCTTTGTCCCCAGTTCCTGGCACAAAGCTTCTAAAACCCTTGGAATTGCCTGTGATAGGAGCATCTTTCATTACTCATAACAAGCCCTTTTCAACCATCCCTGAGTTTAGGTTGATGAGGTGACTCTTGGTAGACCTTTATTTTATATTATTATTTTTAATGCAGTTTTTTAAAGATTTTTTTGATGTGGACCATTTTTAAAGTCTTTATTGAATTTGTTGCAATATTGCTTCTGTTTTATGTTTTGGTTTTTTGATCACGGATCATATGGGACCTTAGCTCCCCGACCAGGGATCAACCCACACCCCCTGCATTGGAAGACGAAGTTTTAACCACTGGACCACCAGGGAAGACCCTTGGTAGACCTTTAGACAGCTTCAGGATGGGGGCTGGTCAACAGAGGAACCACCCTTATGATTAGAGGGCTGGAACTTTCAGCCCCATCCCCAGAACTCACGGGAGCAAAGACAGACTGGAGATGGAGTTCAATCACCAATGGCCAGTGATTTAGTCAATCGTGCCTACCTAATGGGACCTCCATAAAAGCCCCTAAACGATGGGGTTCAGAGATCTTCTGGGTTGGTGGACACATCGAGATTGGGGGAGGGTGGTTCACCTGGAGAGGGCATGAAAGTTCTGCCCTTCCTCTCTCCCCAGTACCTTCTTCTATGCATTCTTCCATTTGACTCTTCCTGAGTTGTAAGAAACGGGTAACAGTAAGTAAAGCCCTTTCCTGATTTCTGTGAGTTGTAGTGGTTTATTGAAACTGAGAAAGGGATTGTGGGAACCCCTGACTTTGCAGCCAAGTTGGGCAGAAGTGTTGGTAGCCTGAGAACCGGGTCCTTGTGACTGGTGTCTGCAGTGAGGGCAGTCTGTGGGATTGAGCCCCTGGACCTGTGGGGTCTGATGCTAACTCCAAATAGATGGTGTCAGAATAGAAGTAATGGGCACCTAGTTGGTGTTCAGAGAATGAGAAAATTGCAGAAATATGAATTTTACAGTTTTCTTTCTGTGTTGTTTAATTTCCACATATTTGTGAATTTCCCAAGTTTCATCTGTTGCTGATTTTTAATTTCATTCCATTATGATTAGAGAACACACTTCGTATGATTTAAGTACTTTTGAAATCATTGAGACAAGTTTTTTTCACCCAGCATACTGTCCATCCTGGAGAATGTTCCATGTGCCCTTGAGAAGAATGTGTATTCTACTGTTATTGGGTGTAATGTCTATAGATGCCTGTTAGGTCTAGTTGGTTTTGTAGTGTAGTTTGTCTTCTATTTCTTTGTTGATCTTCTGTCTAGTTGTTCTAGCTATTATTGAAGCTATTATCAAAGTCTCCACTTACTAAATTTTCTACTTCTTCCAGTTCTGTCAATTTTTGCTTCCTGTATTTTGGGGCTTCATTGTTAGGGTGTATGTGTTTATAATCATAATATATTCCCAATGGATTGGCCCTTTTGTCATCATATACTTTCCTTCTTTGTCTTTCATAACCATTCAGTATTTTTGTCTTAATTGCTGTTTACCTAATATTGTTATAGCCACTCTAGATCTCTTTTGCTTACTCTTTTCATGGAATATCTTTTTCCATTCTTTTATGTTCAACCTGTTTATGTCTTTAAATCTAAAGTGAATCTCTTGTGGACAGTATATAGTTAGACCATGGTTTTTTAAAAATCCATTCTACCAATCTTTGCCCTTTAATTGGTGTTTTAATCCATTTAAGTGTATACTGATAAGGAAGGACTTACTTCTGCCATTTTGCTACTTGTTTTCTATATGTCTCATGTCTTTTTTGGTCTTTTATTCTTCCATTACTGCCTTCCTTTGTGTAAGTAGATATTTTCTGGTATACTATTTTAATTCCCTTGTTGTTTGTTTTGGTATATATATTTTTAGTTATTTTCTTAGTGGTTGCTCTGGGATTACAATTAATATATTAACTTATAAAAACGTAGCTCAGATTAATACCAACTTAATTCCAATAGTATACAAAAACTTTGCTCTTATATAACTTCATTTCTTCCCCCTCTTTCGTGCCATTAATGCCATACATATTACATCTTCATTCTATGCCCATTAACATAAATTTATAATTATTGCTTTCTGTAGTTGCCTTTTAAGTCAGATAGGATAAGAAAAAAGTGTTACAAACCAAAAAACATTTCTAGTGTCCTTTCATTTCAACCTGAAAGACTTATTTTACTATTTGTCTGCTATTAACAAATTCTCTTGGTTTCTGTTTATCTGAAAATACCTTTTTTTTTTGGCTGCACTGGGTCTTGGTTGTGGCATGCTGGATCTTCTTTGCAGCACGCAGATCTTCATTGCGGCACACAGGCTTCTTAGTTGCGGCATGCGGGCTTTTAGTTGCAGCATGTGGACTCTTAGTTGCAGCATGTGGACTTCTTAGCTGCAGCATGCAGACTCTTAGTTGTAGCACGCATGTGGGATCTAGTTCCCTGACCAGGGATCGAACCCGGGCCCCCTGCATTGGGAGCATGGAATCTTACCCACTGGACCACCAGGGAAGTCTCTATCTGGAAATATCTTAATTTCTCTAAAATAGACAAATTCCCTCAGCTCACGACCCACCTTCTTGGTAGTCACCTTTTCTTCAGGCCACAGAGGGGTCCCAGCTCTGTTCTAGAGGGTTGGGTTCTACCAGCTTGTCTGTGCTATGAGACCCTGCCTCCTGATTCAGATGGCCTAAGAAAGAAAATGACTGAATTTGGACTTGGAACCAACTGACTCTTAGGAGTTGTCAGGGAACATATTTCCCACCAAGTAAAATGGACAGTAGATGTAGATAAAGCCGTCCGTGGAGAGTATAGTGTATCCAGGGCCTACGGAAGATACAAAGAAGTATCAAACACTGTTCTTATCTTCAGGGAAGTGACAGGAAAGATAAATTGAGCAAAAGGGAATTCCTATTGTGTCCAGGCCATAAGGTAGTCCCTAAAAGTCAATGATAAATGAGTCAAGGTCCTCAGGAAACTTATTGTCTCATGGAGAAAATTAGTAGAAGAACTAATTATATTATAGTTTGATCAACACTAGCACTGAGCATAGGGTGCAGCAAGCACTCAGAGGAGGTCTTCCTAATCCAAACTCCGGCCGCGGAAGGAGAGGGTTCAGTAAATGCTTTTAAGAGAAGCCGAAATTAATTCTTGTATAATAGTAGTTAACATTATTAACAGATTACTATCTCGTTTGATCCTCTCTACAGCCCTATGTGGTAGGTACAAATATTACCCCCAAGTTACAGATGAGGAAACTGAGCTTTGGTGAAGTTCAAGAACTTGGCTAAACTTCCCAGTTCTGGCAAGAAGGTCACACAGCTCTGAAGTGGTAAAGCTGAGCAGCCCTAACCAGGCATAATGAGCTTTAACCACCCATATTCATAACCACTGTGTAGCATAACAGATCACTAGTAGTTCACTAGGCTGGAATGGGAAAGGGGAACTTCAAGTCAAAGGAGTCAGGAGGAGAAAGATGGAGAGGTGAGAGTACAGGATGTGTTCTGGAAACTGAAGTAGTTCAGTGTGGCTGGATCAAGAGAGTAAAGGGGGAAATTTTTGGAAAAAGGAGGAAGAGGTAGGTTGGGGGAAGGACTCATGAAAGAGAACCATTGATGATTTTAAGCATCAAGAACTAAGATGAGACTTTTAAGGTATGCAGAATGGATTGTGGAAAGGGAAGGTGTATGACTACTGAAAGAAACCAGGCAGGATGACAGTTGCTTAGTCCCCAGCAAAAAGGATGATCTTAATTAAAGTTGTAGCAGGAATGGAGAGGAAGTACAGATTCAAGAGATGCAGACACATTATACTAAGAAATGTGGCAGTCAGCTGTTTTTCTACCTGAGCACCACACTCTAAGGGGCCTTTTCAGATTTTTGGTAAAACCTAGAAATTTTGCAGAGAACTAAGGCAAATGCACTGTGGACTTTTTCCTTTGATGATGACACTTGGCTTTCTGACTTGAAAAACTATATGTAATTAGTGGCAATACTCCTCTAATTAGAGAAGTACAAGAAGAGGATTTGGGGTGGGATACATAAATTCCGGTTGGGTTCATCTTGAGTTTGAGGTAAGTAAGGGACTCTGGGATTAAGGGAAGCTCTAGAGGCAGTTGATATACTTCTGGAGTTCAAGAGAGTTCTGGTTTGGATGTTGTGTAGACAGTCTGCAAGGTGATCAATCCTCCCAGGTGCCCAGGACTGAGAGCTTTCCTGGAACACGGGACTTACAGTGCTAAAGCCAGGAGAGTCCCAGGCAGAGCAGGACAGCCGGTCACCCTAGGACAGGTCTGGGGCCCCAGAGAGAAAGCTGAGTTAGAAACATATATGTGGGCAGCACCAGTCTGTGACAGCAAGGAAGGGATGGAATCACCCAAGAAGGATGTGGTGTAAATAAAAAACTGCCAAGGAACAAATCCTGAGGCATGCTAACACTAAATGAAAAGGCAGGGAAATAAAAAACTGGCCAAGGTAGTATGGCTCTGTTGGTTGGTTACCCAGTAGCCATTCTCCCTTGTGGCTGGTCCCAGCCAATCGTGGCAATCCTCTCCCCCTTTCCATGTGGGTCTAAGGGTGGACTTGTGACCCAGTGCTGACAAATGAGATTCTTTGGTTCCTTCAGCAAGCGGGGACTGATTGCCTACCGGGTGCCAAGGCTGTGGGGATACAGATGAGAAGAAAATCCTTGACCTCATGGAGTCTACTTTTTCATGGATGAGAAAGATAATAAAGAAATAAAGGCATATGTCAGCTATTGATAATCCCTAAGAAGAAAAAGCAGAATAAGGGGAATAGGGAAAATGGGTTGAGGTACAGTAACATTTTATATGGAAAGTCAGGAAAGGCCTCAGTGGTAAAATGGCATGAAATGTATGGGACACTGTCCTGGTGGTAGGTACAAATATTACCTACCAGGGGTTTCAGCGCCACCTTGTGTCCACAGAGGGAGGTACCACTAAACCATGTCCAAAGGAAAGAGCCTGGATTCTTGATTGGTATCACTGAGCAGCCAAACCCATCCCTACTGATACAGGGATGGAAAAGGAAAGAAAGAAAGGTGGGAAGAAAGTCAGAAAGAGCTGTGTCCTAGAAACTACGGGGAAGGAGAGTTAACAGTTTCAAATGCTGCAGAGAGGCCAAGGAAGATAAATGTTTGAAAGTGTCTAATGGCGACCTTGACCAGGGCCGTTTCAGCAGAGCCACGGGGAAGACGGGAAGCACATGACCACACCTTTTCGAGGATCTTGCTGTGGAAATCGAAGGTGAAGAGAGGACGCAATCTCCAGATGAGGGGATACAAACCAGAAGATGAAATTCTTAAATTCATAACTACACCTAAGTTTGTTTTACATTGAGGAAAAGTAAAAAAAACAATAGACAGGGAGAAGCTGAGGATATGGGAGTTAATTGACAGAGACAGTACCCAGGGGGAAAAAAGCCACAAATGTACAAACTACTTTTCTTCTAATGAAAAGCCAAAGTCCTTACTGGCTTTCAAGGCCCCCACTAGAGCTCTCCTCTCATCCCCAGCCCTCTCCCCGCTGCCCTCTGAGGATTTGGTCACCTGGCCTTCTTGCTGGTCCTCCCACCAGCTGCTATTCGCTCTTTCCCCAGATATCTAAGCTCTCCCTTCCTTCCATGCTCTGCTCACAGATGACCTTTCCAAGGAGTCTCCTTGACCAACCGATATAAAATAACACCGCCATGCCCGCACCATCATTCCCAATCCCTCGCCTAATTTTTTTCTGTCGCATTTATTACCATCTGACCTACCATACATCTCACTTACTTAATCATCCACTGCCCGTCTCCTCACTAGAATGCAAGCTCCATGAAAACAAGGCCTTTGCTTTGTTTTCAGCGTTGAGAACATTGTGTGGCACATAGTAGGCATCCAACAAGTATTTGTGGAATGAACAAATAAGTGGCAAAGAAGTAGCAGAGACAATACATGAACTTAGAAAAAGGAGTCATTGTGACACTGGGCGATCACAAAAGGCTCAGGTCCAGGGAGGCAGGATGAGCAATGGCAGCTCACATTTCTTGGCTACATACTACCCACTAGATACTGTTCTAAGTGCTTCACATAAATTGTCTTTTAAGCTTCAAAATGGGTCTAGAATGTGGGCGCTCCTGTGACTTCTGTTCTACAGGTAAAGATGGAGGCGCAGGGAGGGTAGGTCACGTGCTCGAAGTCTCATAAATAATTCGCAGCAGGGCTGGGATGACAAACTCAGGCAGAGCTGGGCATGTAAAGATCAGGCTGTAGTCCCTTAGCCTTTAAGGATTTAGACTTGCTGATGAGAAAGGAGAAAGATATTTCAGGCACAGCATTTCTGAAAGGCCAGAATTTACAAGTTCATTCTGGAGAGAATAAAGAGCCCAGTCTGACTAGAGAGGACGTTCATGGGCTCCAGGAAATGGGAGAGAAAATTAGAAAGATAGGGTGGGGCCGGCCGGTGGACAGCTCAATTGCCAGGCTTGGATTCCATTAGGAATTTCAACTGGGAGTCATGGTAGGTGTGTGATCAGAGGAGTAACAAAATGTAAACAGCAGTTCAGTAGCTGTCAGCATGTTAACAGCCTCTGAAAACAAAGCAGACACAGTAAGGAGTGTTGGGAGGGTGAAAGAAAAGCTTTCTCATCACCAAGTTCAAACTACTCTGTATTTTAATTATGCATTTTAAAAGGTAGCCTGGCAATCCTCACCAACTTTCCCTGTCTCCAGCAGACAGATTTAGATGTCCTAGTCAGTAATTAGCCATTGTTAACAGTGATGATGCAGTCATGACCGTATCACCCGAGTACTACATTTCACATCCTTTACTTCTGCACAGCAGCCTGTCCATAAGAGGAAACTGATGCTCAGTTCTAGACCCATAGACTGTTAGAATGGAAACAAACTTTAATATCATCCGCGCTATGGTTCCGTTTTCTCTGCAACATCTGAAACTCACCAGAGTCCTGCCTGATTCCGAGATGGGGGATGGGCAGCATTTCACAAAGTCAGTCTCTCACCCTCAGCCCACAGCAATCCTCAGGAGCTACAAGAACATCAGAGGAAAATATCACGAATATCTCAAGGGTACTAAGGGCTGCCTGTATTTGCAGTTGCAAAAATCTTTATCCATATAAAAATGTAGTCCAGGAAAGCTTAGTCTATTTTCCCCTTCTGGACTCAGGCTATTTCTACCTAATCATTTTTTCATATGCCAGAAGTACAGGAAGGGAATTCAGGGGAAAGTCAAACAATATGTATCACGTGTGACTGTATGGCAGGCTCTTTATTCACAATATCTCATTTACTTCTCCTAACAACCTTGTGAACTAGATTACTAATCTCAGTTTTAATACAACATAGGGAAACTGAGGCCAAAGAGCTTAAGTAACTTGCATAAATTCACCTGGGCCTGGCAGTGGCAGAACCTGGATTCTGATCCAGGTCCATCTGGCTTAAGACTTCATCTGCATCGCGTCCTGTGCACTCTCTTCTCTCTTCGTTGCCTCTTCCAGTATAGTCTCCAGTTGTACCCAAATTGCTGTCCGTCAGTAAGCTGCTTGGACAGCTTCTGGCTTCAGTACATAATGCCTTTAACATCTGTACCAGTGCTGAGGAGGAAACAGCGGGCCCCACCCACTAGAGACAGCATCCAGAAGCATCTCCCACCACCCTTACTCCCACCCGATCGTGTGGCAAAACACTCCAAAAGGGAAACCCAGGAACCATGCCCTCTCTGTTTACTTAGGTGACTTCCATAAGAGCTCACATCACACACAGTGTCCTGGCCTCACCATATTTGGCAGTGATCAGCAGGTAGAACCCAAGGCTTTACAACAGAGACATGAAGGTTGAATGGGTGGGACCAGAGCAAAGAAGGTGCATCGGGTATAAGGTGCCCCCTGACCGGGTCACATACTGCTAAGGGCTGTGGGCTGTGTCCCTCCCAGTCAACTGTGGAGGCTAGAGGGACTCACCTAGGCCAGCACCCCAAGCTACTCATCAGTTCTTTTGATTAAATCAACATTTACAGCACTGAGGTTTTTCACATTTGCTAAAGTATGTCCCTCGGGGACATATTAAGAACACAGAAACCTTGTGTACGATGGACAATAGTAACCACTAGAGAGAGGTATCCCCAACTAGCTCAGTTGTCAACAACTCTCTTTTGAGAATCTGCTAGGGGTGGACGCTGTGGGAGAAACAAAAATGAGTAAGGCTTGCTGCCTCCCTTCAAGGAGCTTGAATATGAATCTCAGTAGTTAACTGCCTATGTTACAAAATAAACTCTGTAAAAGAGCAGAGTACAGTGGCTCTAAAGGCAAACTGTTCCCCCACTTAATAGCTCTGTGAGCTTGATTAAGTGACTTAACCTCTCTGTGCTTCAGCATCCTTGTCTATATATAAAACAAGATAACGAGAGGTAACTGTCATAGGGTCGTGGTGAGGATTAAATGAGTCAATGCTTATAAGTTTCTTAAAGGCAGCGCCTAGAAGACAGAAAACATTCAATAAATATTTATAATAATTATTATTATTTAAAATACCAATAAGTATATCTCTGCATGAGTCAAATCAGCTAGAATTTTTATAAATTAGCACAGGAAGTCCTCATCTGTTCATTATTTCAGGAGTTAGAATATGTATATCTTTATATGGAAACATTGTAATAGATGTAATAGACGATGTTTAGTTCCCAGGCCCTCAAACAAAAGACTCTTTAAGCCATGCTATCACTTAAGACTTTCATGTTTGCAGTTTAAAAACAAATTTAAAACCGTTCTATTGTAATAATAGAAAAAACAAAAAACGATTTAAAATATAATCAGCTTTTTATTTATCTTGAAAGTTGACACTTTAAGAAAAACAGGGTAGATTTTAAAAAATATTTCTTTATTTAATTTATTTATTTGGTTGTACCAGGTCTGAGTTGCAGCAGGTGGGCTCCTTAGCTGCAGCTCCAGGGCTCCTTAGTTGCAGCACGTGGGCTCCTTAGTTGTGGCATGCGAACTCTTAGTTGCAGGATGCATGTGGGATCTAGTTCCCTGACCAGGGATCGAGCCCAGGCCCCCTGCCTTGGGAGCATGGAGTCTTATCCACTGTACCACCAGGGGAGTCCCCAGGGTAGATTTTTAAATGGATGAAAACGAACATGGAAATTTCTGACAAGATGAAAAGAAACATCTGGGTACTTGAAAGACTTTAGAGGTCGACACTCCTAAGTTTTTAGAAAGTCTTACTTCATTCAGGACTTATATGGCTTTTTTTCCCAACCACTATTAGCAGTGATTTTGCACCTGTACCTGGAATTAAAAAGAGGCAGAAGAGGACGAAATATTTTCCTTAAAATGATATGTATACATGTGGAAGAAAAAGCTGTCTGGAATGCAGTTAACTCCATTTTAAGGGGAAAAAAGCAGGATAGAATCCCCAAAAAGAAAAATAAAATATAACAGTCATTGATTTTCAACCACTGCACATTTCAAACCTGCACTTTTACATGGTAAACAACGGTACTCAGCAAATGTTGGAGTTGGGCCCTTGTTTGAGGTTTCTGCCAGCCAACTTTACAGGATGTCATCTTTGGCAGTTAGCCCATATGATTTAATACCTTACTCTGTTTTCTCTTATTTTAATTAAAAAATCAGAGAAAATTAAAAAATAAAGACCACATTAATAGAAAACAATTGAGACAGAGATGGTTCTCAAAGGAACACCTCCTAAGTCTCAGTTGAATGTCCACTGGTCAAGCTGTGAAGGAAAAGAAGAAAATTAAAGACTATGTGCCCAGTATTAGAAATATATATTTGAAGAGTGTGAAATAAAATTAAAGATTTGATTTTCCGTTTTAGTTCTATAGCAATGAAAACTCCCATAACACATAAGTTCATATAGACCACATAAATCCAACTTTTTAACTTTTGATTTTCAGAAATGCTGCACATCGGTACAAGAGTAAAGAGGTGGCCAGTACAAATCAAGGAAGTACCTGTGCCAGGTGATTCTCCATGGTGGCCACCAGGGGGCACCATCAGCTCATTCATAACTGCCTTGGTCGGGGAGCTGTAAGTGAGAGAGGGCGTTTCCAGTGTGGTTTAAGAAGGAAAAAAAAAAAAAAGGCTTCCCTGGTGGCGTAGTGATTGAGAGTCCGCCTGCTGATGCTAGGGGACACGGGATCGTGCCCCGGTTCGCGAGGATCCCACATGCCGCGGAACGGCTGGGCCCGTGAGCCATGGCCGCTGAGCCTGCGCGTCTGGAACCTGTGCTCCGCAACGAGAGAGGCCACCACAGTGAGAGGCCCGCGTACCGGGAAAAAAAAAAAAAAAGGAAAAAACAAACTGCTGTTCAATGCATTCATTCAGTTGGGACTTTTACAAATTAGTATTTGTAACTGAGAGACTGCCAGAGATTCAGAATGTGTTTCAGCAAATGATTTTGCTGTCACTGACATCCCTTGTATAAATGCTTTTAAATGGAGTCTTGAAGGTAACTGATTCTCACTTCTCCATTCTCTCAAGAGCCTGTAGAATTATTCCAGTTCTGACAAGTCCCCAGTAGCTTTGTCTGCTGGAGTAGATTATCTTATCTCTTTGAACCCTGAAACACCAAATCTGAGTAAGAATCTGACCTTAGATCTTTATTTAAATTTGATAGACTGTCGCACTTACATTTATCTGCGTAAGTGCTATTGGTGTCAAGACACGAGTCAGATTCTAGACTAAATCAAACCCTGAGTCAAGAAAATGGCAGTCATGCAGCCCCTCTCGGTTCCCAGGGCTCCGCTCCCAGGAAGACACCTAGTGTTGCTGCGTGATGGCTGTAGGCCCCCCTTCTCTTGCACTAATGTTGTCCAGTATGCTTTCCCCTTTCAGCTGTTTCCTATTGCTGACAATCTGCTTACTTTAAGGCCTAAGTTACTCTAAACTATTTAAAAGAGAACTGGGCTGTGTGAGAAGTTTTGGCTGGTAAGCCTTGCTGGCTGCTAAAGAAGGTCTTCCTGGGAAGCAGAAAGCTGGTGGGGTCCTCACAGTCAGGGTCTGGTCCAAAAGCGAACTTTGGCAGGGCACAAAGATGGAGTCTTATACTACCACATTCCCAAGAGACTATGGTACAAAGAACAATACACTGCAACTTATTACATCATAATGAACAAGTAGGGCAGAGGAGCACTGATGGAGGCACACAGTTTGATGGAAAGAGCTCTTAGTTATTGAGTTGTTTCAACTGATAGTAGCCAAATCCATTAGATGTGGGTTTTGTTTGCTGATGTCTCAGGGGACACATCATTTCCACATGTGGGGAATGCATTTTCCTGTAATGTCCCGCACATACTACAGTATGAATGTGCCTTATTTTATAGTCACTTACCACACTGTACGTCCCACATGCTGTTCCTTCGCTCCAGTGAAGAGTAAGGAAGATCACAGCACAGTGTTAAGATAGGCTAGGCTATACCGGGTAACAAACGAAACCCTGAACTCTCAGTGGCTGAACAGTATAACAATTTGTTTTTCATTCATGCTGATGTTCCTGGTCAGAGCACTTTCCGGGACAGCTGTTCTCTAAGCAGCAAATTCAGGGATTGGCGCTTCTCCTATCACGTGTTTCTGCCATCTTGGAGTCTTCACTTCCAGCAGCGCAGATGGAGAGACAGCCAGACTGAAAGAACGTGAGAAAGTTTTATGTAAGGGATGCTGGGAAATGTAGTCTTCCTCTGAGCTCAAGAAGAAAATGAAATGGTTTGGTGGACACATATAATCAGCTCTGCCATGATCATGAATCTTTATTTCTAACAAAGGACCTTTCTGTAAATATCAAGTTCATCTTTCCCTTTCAATCCCACCTTCTGGGATTCTATAAAATTTCTAATAACAGGGAGAAATTAAATAAAACTTCTGCATCCCTGTGAATTTATCACCTACATAACCTACACAAGTATCTTAATCTACATAAGATTTCACTTAACCTGGAAGAATATTCTAATTATAAGCCACCCTCCATAGATGGAAGAACAATGACCACACTCCACCTCACCCTACCATTCCCACCTTTAGACTTCACACCATGTGACACTTAGAACCTACAGACATTTGTAGGGTCTTGCTTCTCCACATTTGCAAAGCCTTAATCCCACCCCAGACACAACAAAGAACATTAATGTTTCCAAATTCCTGACAGATATTAATCTTTGGGATTTAGGGATGAGATATCAGAATTCCCAAGAATTCCTGAAACCATAAGTTTTTCTTAAAATACTGCCAACATTATTCCTACTCTTTATTCACAATTATGGATATAGGAAACAAATTTATTTAATAATTAATAAATATTACGTTTAGTGGTATTACAGAGAACTACAGTCTATGGCAGATATCCAAACACTGAATAAACGTGGGTGAACATTAGTAGATAGTATTTGAATAAGGTAACAGTCATATCTCCCAGCAAGGTTAACAGCACTACCGGAATCACATGAAGAAATTGCCAACCTAAGCATTTGTTTTGCTTCCCAAATGTGTTATTTTTTGTAACACCACTCACAGGATTTGTATAAGGTATATGATGCATGTAAATGTATTGATATTTATTTTATTTGCAAGAATGACTCACTGTTAGCAGCAGATGGGGCCATGAACACACACCTGTAACATGGCAACAGCTACAAGCAACATGGGCTGATTGGATGGTGACCGCTTCTCTCTTGACTTCAACCTTCAGCTCCATGTGTCAGCAAAACCTTATGGAGCAAAGCTCAATGGAATTCTGACGCAGGTGTGGTAAATCAGGGCAAGTGCAACCAACTCCCGTACCAGGACTAGCTCGCGCTCACTGATTGCCAGTCTCCTGCCTGCTGTGGCCGACCTTTGATGAGTCCTTTGCCTTTTACCCTCTTCCCAGCGCTGACTAGTTCCCATTCACTTGGTGAGACCTCCTGAGCTCTGAATGCTGCTTCCCTCCAGCTGTTCCTTCTCAGACTTCCCCCACACACTTCCCTGCCTTACCTACTGCCTACCTGGCCTTGGTCCCGCTGCTTAACTCCAAGACCTGAGCACTGCCAGCTCCCATTTCCATCGATGCCCCGTGTAACACACTGATGATAACTCACCTTACCTATGTGGGCCTTAATGGAAAATACATATATAAATAATACCTTAGGAAAAGGAACCCGCCTACGCTGTTGGTGGGAATGTAAATTGGTGCAGCCACTATGGAGAACATATGAGGTTCCTCAAAAAATTAAAAATAGAGCTACCATATAATCTAGCAATCTCACTCCTGGGCATATATTCAGAGAAAACCCTAATTTGAAAAGGTACGTGCACCCCAGTGTTCACAGCAACACTGTTTACAATTGCCAAGACATGGAAGTAACCTAAATGTCCATCAACAGAGGAATGGATAAAGAAGATGTGGTACATAGATACAATGGAATATTACTCAGTCATAAAAAAGAATGAAATAATACCATTTGCAGCAACATGGATGGACCTCGAGATTATTATACTAAGTGAATGAAGTCAAAGAAAGACAAATATCATTTGATATCACTTATATGTGGAATCTAAAATATGATACAAATGAACTTATTTACAAAACAGAAACAGACTCACAGACATAGAAAACAAACTTATAGTTACCAAAGGAGAAAGGAGGGGGGATAAATTAGGGGTTTGGGATTAACGGATACAAACTACTATATACAACATAGATAAACAAGGACCTACTGTGTAGCACAGGAAACTATATTCAATATCTTGTAATAAACCATAATGGAAAAGAAAAAAGCAATAGCTTAAATTTATATATTGTACTTCATATATGATCTCAATCTCATGACACCTCTGAGAGACAAAGATGATGGCAGACTTTATTTTCTCCATCTTAAGATGAGAAAAATGGATGCATATGGAAAGTGCGATAAATTTCAGTGGTCAGCTTTTCATAGGGCTGGACTGGGACCGGTGTTTCTTTTTTATTTTTGAATAGATATTTGAATGCCTACTAGTGCCAGGCACCTAATGCAGTTTTTATTTCATTGCTTTATATTCCCTAGGAGGGAATGTGCTTATATTAGTGGTGAAGAATAGCATTCTACCACTATAATATTTGAACCAGATATTCGTAACAAGAGGTTATGGAGGTAGAGTCTGTGTTGGTTGAATGTTATTTAGAAAGCATTAATCATATCTGAGCACTTTCATTAATTGTTTCTTAATGATTGATGCTAAGAGCTGATTCATCCACTTTTACAGCCCAGAGAGGAAGGCATGGGGCACTGTCAGAGACAGGCATGTGGAGCACTTTGCAGCTTATAAAGTGCTTTCACTTACATGTCCTCCAATACAATACTCAATTTTCTGAAGGAATAGGGCCAGGATTATCTTCATTACATAGATGAAACAAAGACAGCAGCGTAAAATGAGATCCAAGGAAAAACCTACTTTTTCACTCTTGATAAATTGGAACAGTATTTGGGGAACCACACTGGGGGTCAGCAATGTGGCAAGAAAGTGATTTTGAAGAAATATTCCCAAATTTAATTTTACCCAACTGACAAAGACAGTTAAGTAAATCTTGCAGTTTGGAGAAACCCACCCTAGTTTTTGACAGTGCATAAAAGCTTAGATCTACTGCATTTGTTGCCTCGAGTTACTAGCACTTTCTACTGTGTTCCTATTGTGTTTAGACCACAGCAAAGCTTTGCAACAGCCCAGGTTCAGATGCACAGTGTTACCGGGGTGACCACCATTGCAGTCTCATCAGCCACCACTGAATAGCCACATAGCACGAGCATGTAGCCCACTCAGCTCCTGTGGTTAGCAGACAGAAAAGCATCTGGGCTGATACTGAACTTGCCACTGGCAGGCGATACAGGGTCGTGATTGAGAGTTTGGGACAGAACCCAGAGAGCCTGAGTTCAAAATCTGGCTTCATTGTTCACCAGTGGAGCAACTTGAACAGCTACCTCCTCTGTGATTCCGGCACCTTATCTGTAAATGGATAGCTAATGGCATGAGCCTCAAAGGTTGTTGTGAAGATGAAGGGTGGCCAAATATGCTACCCCAAAACAGGCCACTTTGGCATGAGGATTATTTCGAGCTAAAGGTACACAGCAGATGCTCTGACTGGCCCTCTTTTCTTCCTGAAAGCAGGAGATAAACTGCCCTATGGGAGACGTCCAACAACCGTATCATCAAGGGTGGGAAGTTGAAGGCAAGAGACTTCTTTGCAAACAGACCTTGTTAAAATAACTCTTAGCTTTCTTTAGCTTCCCCGTTTCCTTTAGTTGCTTTTCCACAATTGCCTGTCATTGTTCAATCTAGTGTAAAGGCATTTAGGTTTGCCACTGCTTGGGGTCTTTATTTCCTTATGAAGGCTCTCATGTCACATAAAACTTATACTAAATAAATTTGTATGCTTTTCTCTGGTTAATCTGCCTCATGTCAATTTAATTCTCATGCCCAGATGAAAACTCTAAGAGGGTAGAGGTAAAATATTGCCTCCCCTACAAGAATTAAATAGTGTATCTGGAACGCATCAATATGGAAGAAACGTTTACTATTGTTATCTGCAAAATATGTGCGTATATGTGAGTGTAAATGCAAAAAAAAAAAGATCTGGAAGGGAGCACACAAAAGTGGTAAAAGTGGTTATTGTAGGGAAGGGGAGTGAGATTTGGGGGAGGGGTTGGGACTGATGGGTGACTTCTAACATTTACTCTGTATTTTTCTGAATTTTAATTTTTACATGAGAATTTATTTCTCAGTGAATTATTTGTGGAACTTTAAAAGTGATGTATAGACACGAACTGTCAGTCATTGCAGTACTATTAGAAAATATCACATCATATACTAAAAAAACCTATCATTTCATTAAGTAATACAGGTTTTGTGTTTTCTAAAATAACCTGAAAATATCTAGAAAAAATACAAATCTGAAAAAATTCACATTGATTTTTACCATAGGAGAGGATTGCTTTAGGAAGTAGGTAAAGCAGTGTCATAGAAAACTGTATTAATGTGCTCCAATCACATAATTTAAGAAACGTCCTGTGGTGTAATTATAACGGAAGTTAGTACGTGACGATGCCATCCATTTTCATTACCGTGTTGCCATATAGAGCAGTCATCGCCTTTAGCCTGCTGCAGTAATATCATCATGTCCATTTGAGTTTCCACATCATCATCTTATATTCATGTAACCAAAAAAGTTCCAGAAATGTGCTGCTGTCATTATTTCATCTGCGCCACAGCCATGGGTTGTTACGTAGGACATGTTTTATTATAGGTAATAAAAGAAAGTCACAACAAAAATAAACTTTTAAATTTAGAGACAATATTCTGCACTAATCCAGAGGTTTTTATTTTTTTAATTATTTATTTATTTTTTTATGGCTGCGTTGGGTCTTTGTTGCTGCCCACCGACTTTCTCTGGTTGCGGCGAGCAGGGGCTACTCTTCGTTCTGGTGCGCGGACTTCTCATTGCGGTGTCTTCTCGTTGCAGAGCGTGGGCTCTAGGCGTGTGGGCTCAGTAGTTGTGGCACGCAGGCTCAGTAGTTTTGGCTCATGGGCTCTAGAGCGCAGGCTCAGTAGTTGTGGCGCACAGGCTTAGTTGCTATGTGGCATGTGCGATCATCCCGGATCAGGGCTCAAACCCATGTGCCCTGCGTCTGTCGGCGGATTCTTTTTTTTTTTTTTTTTTTGCGGTACCACGGCCCTCTCACTGTTGTGGCCTCTCCCGTTGCGGAGCACAGGCTCCGGACGCGCAGGCTCAGCGGCCATGGCTCACAGGCCCAGCCGCTCCGCGGCATGTGGGATCTTCCCGGACCGGGGCACGAACCCGTGTGCCCTGCATCGGCAGGCGGGCTCTCAACCACTGTGCCACCAGGGAAGTCCCAAGAATTTGTGTGTGTGTGTGTGTGTGTGTGTGTGTGTGTGTGTGTGTGTGTGACTTTTTGTGATTCGTGTTTGGGAATATTAGTAAGAAGAATAATTTAACTGAACAGTTTTATCCTTCATTTCAAGGGTGCAAACTTTGGGAAGAGGAGCTGTGGTAGAGATGCTTCTGGACTTCCTATTCCCACAAGGAGAGCCTAACTGTACCCACAGAGGCCTCTGCTGACCCCCTTCCTCCCTTTTCAGGAGTATTGAGAAAGCACAGGGACTGTAAAGGCTGAGGCTTGCGATTCCCCAGCTGGTGAAATTGAGTTGAAGATAACTAAGTTAGAGAGACCTCTTCAGTATGGTAAACGATTCACACTATACCAAAGGAAATAAAGCCTTTTCCAGAGGGAGACTGGGGGATGGGGGAAGAGAGCTGGGGGAGAGGTTAAGAAGAGGGAAGGAGGAGGACTGCAAAGCAGAAAGGGGAAAGGGAGTGGGCTTTGAGGAACTTCCCAAGACAGACGCTCCTGCGATTACATGATACAACCACCAAGTGGCGCACAGCCCACCAAGTTCCCACCTGTAGTCAAACAAAGCAAGGGCGACTGTAAACACCGTGGAACTGTGCCGCATCTAGACAAGAGAGAATTGGGAGGGCTTATAATAGGATTGGGGTTTCTGTTAGATGATTTTGGGAAGCGTTCAGCAGAGTGAGGATTGCTCCGGATTGGGTGCTGTCAGAAAGTGGGGGTATCAAAAAAAAAAAGAAAGTGGGGGTATCTTAATGATTTGGTGAGTATCTTAATGATTTTCATCGAAGAGGTGACAGGAACGGCATCTAGCTAACGCTGTCACCCGTAAAGAAGTGGTAGCTGCTCATGTTA
>NW_020173398.1:1238938-1259606 GCF_003031525.2 Neophocaena asiaeorientalis asiaeorientalis
GTAGGGGAAGGGGGTGGGGGTTGTTTGTTTGCTCGTTTCTGTGGTTCTCTCAGCTGTTTTGGCTTGTGCTAAAGGCACAGTTGCAGAGTGGTCTCCGTCTCACCCCACAGAGTGATCGCAGCAGACAGTGCTAGTCTGCGAAACGGTTTAGGATTGGTAGGTGTAAAACCAGTTCCCAGCTGTGGAGGCCAAGCCGGTTCCAGCTGACAGCTGTCGGGATTCTTTTTCTTTCTTTCTTTCTTTCTTTCACATGCTTCCTATCCACAGGGGTGCCAGCTGTTAGAAGGAGCATCCCAGGAAGTCATCCCCAGGAAAGCCCATGGCATGATGGCTAAATGCCTGAACTGTGGCCTTGGACCGACCTGACTTTGCATCCCAGCTCTGCCATTCACTGGCTGTGTGACCTTGGATAAGTTATTTAACTTCTCTGTGCCTGTTTCCTGTTTTGTAAAAGAAAGTAAAATTAGTACCTATCTCTTCTGGAAACTGGGGAAATTAAATGAGATAACATATGTAAACACAACAGTGCCTAACACATGATAGGCATTTAACTTAGACTAATCTACCCTATTCATTATTTGTCAGAGGTCACAATGGTCAGTGCACTCTGGAAACCCATTTAGGGGACTGAAGAATCAAACAATTATTAAAAATACTTCTACTATCAGCATATGCTCATAAAGGAAGCTGATGGGTTGTCTTTCATTTCTGGTTTGTCCAAAACATATATATTCCAGACTTAGTAAGGAGATACTTGTATTCAAAAGAATTATTGCAAGGGGTGAGGAGAACTACTGCTGTGAGAGAGGGCTGTGACCATAGATCTGCAAACATCTCAGAGTTAGGCAAAAAAATTTCCTCTGTTATAGAGAGGAGTAAACAAGCCTGGAAAGAGCTGGGCTCGGGAAAGTGGGATGAAAGAGTGTCACGAGCGGATGGTAGATCAGAGAATGTTTGACCCTGAGGTCAGCCTATTCTCAGAAGCTGAGGGTGGGCCAAAGTTCAAGGGCCTGGAGGAAGGAGAGAGCTTAACCAAAGTTTGGTTAACAGTGTTTTGTTGCATTGATCAATGGGGACAAGCAGTTCAGCTAATCATTTATGAGGCAAAGAAAGGGAATATGAGGATCTGTGTCTGGCCTTGTCACAGGTGAACAGGGGGCATCTTAAGTCAGATGAGAAAGGACCCGTCTTGGCATTAAGCAAAGACTGTTGGGGGATTTCTTAATCCTCACCAACGTGTTCCAGGATCCCAGGGCTCAGGTAAAATTCAGCGTTGTCAGGTTGCAAATTACATGTTTCCCATTTCTCAAAGTGCTGTGTTTCAGATAAAGGATGAAATTTGGGCTTTAATATGACCTGAGAGATCCTGGATCCTTACACAGAGGCTGAGGTCTGTAAGGCAGAAGGGCCAGGGAAGAGCAGGTTTATTTGCAAAGCCCTCGGCAAACTGGACTGTTTAGAACATACGCGTTGTGTAACTTGTGTGGCTCTTGCATTGCTTCTGACCTACAAGTGGATCAATAAGAAATAAAACTTGAAATGAGGCAACATCAGCACAAAGGCTGAAACCATGCTTTAGTTGAACCCGTGTTGAGGGCCCAGCTCTCTGCTGGTGCTTTGGGGAGTCTCAGCGCTGAAATGCTGTTCCGCCCACTCCCCCTGCAGAGCACCCTCTGCCCTGCCCCCACCCCCCACCCCGAAGTAAGCTGTGCTGCTTTCTTCACTTCGCCTGTATGGGTTCCAGCGTTTGGCTGGCGTGTCAGGGCTTTCCAGCCAGGGCACCCTGCACCTGGAAAATCTCCCTCTCATTCTGTCCTCTCCTTGCGTAGCCTTTCCTTCTCCGTTGACACGGCTTGAGGGCTGCTCATATAGTCCACCATGGAGAGGGGCAATCTTGTAATTCCTACAATTTGCGATGTGCCCTGGAGGCAGCCTGGATCTGGGATAGACCCTGAGAGGCTGCCCACGCCTGCCCCCCACCTTGCGGAACGTCTTTATTACACGCTCCTGCCAAGTTCTGAGCAGTCAAGCTTTGATTTACTTTGCCTTGCAAGAGCCGAAGGAATAAAGCTGTCAAGTACAAGCTGACGATCTGAGCTAATTCTGCGGATTTATGAAAATGCTCAGAATCCAAGCGGGGTGTGAGAAGCAGCAGCCTGACGCTTGCAGCTGGGAAGTGGGCGCAGTGGGTCCCGCCACCCTCCCAGCCCCGCCCCTTCCTCCTTCCCGAAGGGACTTGTCTCCCGGGCTCCCTGCCTGTCAGGAGCCAATGCCCTCTCCCCTTCTTGAAAACAAAACCAGACCCTGCCTGTTCTGAGAGAGGGTGTGAATCAGAGGATCCTGTAACTGGCGGGAACTTTACTGACTTGTCTGATCCACCTCCCTCCTTTGGGAAAATACCTGTCCCTCCACTTTTGGAAAGCTGGCTCTGGCCCTTTTTCTTTACATCTAGGAAGGTTCTAATTATGAATCTTCCTAGGGGTGGAAGGAGAGACGTAACCTTTCATCTGTTGGCCTCCTTCCTTCCCCTAGAGGCTGCTTCCTCCTATAGAGAAGGGTAGTATGTGGCATCTCAAAGGAGACGTGACCAAACATTTAGAAATATCCTCGCATCCAGCGCATTAAAGGAAGGCTGAAGCAGTGTGGACCGCGGGTGTAGAGATAACACTTTTAGAGGGAGGCATTGATTAAATAGAGGGGTGGGGGTGAGCTGAGTATTTAGTCAAATGAGGTTGTGAACCAATACTGCTCTCAGCGATGCCCTACTGTCTGCAGAGAATTCCTGCAAGGGGGGAGAATGTGTCGCTCATAGCACATCTTGGGCAGAGTACCCCCTCCCCCACTTCTAGTCCCTGTGCTCCCAGTGATGCTGACTCAGCACCAGGCATAGAACTTGGGGCCCAGCTTAAGCCAGTCAATACATCCTTATCCCCAGGCCACCACAACTGGTTCAGAAATGGGCGCAAGACCCCAGATGGTCCAGCCGTTGAATCCCGGGACTTGTGCTGCAGCTCTCTGGAAGAATCTCTCTCCCTTTCGTTGCACTTGAACCTAAGAGGCTGTGAGGCTGGAGCTACTGCTTCAACCAGCGACTCAGAGCCTCAGAACAGAACCAGCACACAGAGGAGAGCAGAGTCAGCCAACAGAGAAATCTGTTTCTTCTTCGTGCTGTTTGAGCCCTGAGTTAGGCCTTTCCTGAAACCAGTCCTCAATTCTGTGTGCTGATAAATTCCCATTCATCTGAGGCCAGTCTGAGTTAGTTTCTGTCACTGTATACTCAGTCCTAACTGGCAGAATCAATATGCCTAACACGTAATAGGTTGTGGAATGAATGTATGATTCAAGCATGTGTTTATCTTTAATGTACTGGGCAGGTGTCCCCACACACTCCGTCCTATCTGGTTCCTTTCTTCACGTGAGTTCAAAGAGCTTCATGTGTTTAAATTCAAAGTAGGTGGATGGTAAGTATTAGTTTTGCTTGAAGATGAGCAGAGCTTAAAGTGGGGGGAATAAGACGTGAGGCTCTCTTAGCCTCAGAGGAGCATTGCCGCCTGAACCATCCCCATGCCCTTCCCCCCCACCCCCCACAGCCTGTGGAAAGACTGTCTTCCGTGAAGCTGGTTCCTGGTGCCGAAAAGGTTGGGGACCTCTGGTATAAACTGTTTCGATCCTGTTAGAAATGCTTTTGCCAGCATTTAGGAAAAATTTTTTTTATCTTTGACCTATGTTTCAAATACGTATTACTAGCTAACTATCACAAAATGTAGGGCTTAATACAACCATTTATTTGCATGCGGTTTTACAGGTAAGGAGTTTGAGGAGGACTCCCCTGGGCAGTCTGTCCGCCTGGCTTCACGTGGGGCTGTCAGGTCTGTCCCTACACTTCTGAGGTGGCGTGTTAGCTCATGTGTCTGATGTCTTGATGCTCCTGGGCTTTTCTTGTTGTCCACCTGGGGCTTCAGACCCCAGAGCTTCTTTATGTGGCTTGGGCTTCTCATAGCATGGTGATCTCAAGAAAGTTGCACTTATTAGAAGCAGGAAATAGATGTTACTAGGCCAATTAAGGGCTGTACCCGAAACAGGTGCAGTGTCACTATTGCCATATTCTATGGGTCAAAGCAGTCACAGAGCCTGTCGAGGTCCAAGGACAGTGTCAAGTGCTCGTTGCAGAAGAGCAATGGGGTTGGGAGATATTTTGTGGCCATCTTTAGAACATACAGTCTGCCACAACCCATAATCTTCTAAGGAATGTATCACATGGAAATAATGAGAAAGACGGTATAAAAACACAGAAGTTCATTATGACTTTTGTAGAAAAAAACCCCAAAACAGTGGAAACAATCTACATGTCTACCAATGGCTAAATGACTAAGTCAACTGTCACACACCAACTAACAGGAATAAAAAGCCATAATAATTGAGAAGATTATGAAACAACATGAACAAGTGTTGCTATAAAAAGAGAAAATGTAAAATTCAAAAGCACGTGCAGGGGCTTCCCTGGTGGCGCAGTGGTTAAGAATCTGCCTGCTAATGCAGGGGACACAGGTTCAAGGCCTGGTCCAGGAAGATCCCACATGCCGCGGAGCAACTAAGCCCGTGCACCACAACTACGCCTGTGCACTACAACTACTGAGCCCATGAGCCACAACTACTGAGCCCATGTGCCACAACTACTGAAACCCGTGTGCCTAGAGCCTGTGCTCCGCAACAAGAGAAGCCACCACAGTGAGAAGCCCGCACACTGCAAAGAAGAGTAGCCCCTGCTCATCACAACTAGAGATAAACCCATGCGCAGCAATGAAGACCCAACTCAGCCAAAAATAAAATAATTAATTTTTTAAAAAAGCACGTGCACTATGATGATAATTATGTAAGAGCCTGCACACATCTGGACAAAGTCTGGAAGGAAATATGTAGAAATGAAAATAATTGCCTTGAGGTGGTAAGATTCTGCATGACTTCCATTTTCCTCTTTATTGTTACAGCTTCATGAAAAATGAAAACGAGAAGAAAAGAAGAGAATTAAAGCTTTAATTGTCAGTGCTCAGTACTTGGCAGGTACATGTACTGAAGAAGTGCAGGAAAGATATAGGGAGAACACAGTTCTTCCTGTAATTCACTCATTCAGATAAGCTGCCAGGTCAGAGGATCCACAGATATACTTATTTATAATTAACTTTCTGTTATGACCTCTCATCTTCGGTATGCTGATTGTCACGGAATCAATAATTATTATATTACCCTTGCTATGTTCCTAAGGCTGTTCATGATATGAGACTGAAAACGCTTTAAAAAGCTACTATGACATGTAAACATAAGATGATATTTTATTTAATCTTTTTCATAATGACTCAATCTTATCCAGGGTTTCTAAGATTGTCGGTGGTAATTTGGCGTGGGAATTTATCCTAGAATGCTCTAGTGAGGACCTAGTTTACCTCCAGTCTCACGGCCCCTGTTTGCCTGGGGACTCCATGTTTTGTATGTGAAGAAAGAGGCTGTGGAGTCTGGAATAGTCTATGCTAATCAAACTGCATGTGAAGTTCCTGAAGTGGCCCCGAATTTAACCTGGGTCTGGGAGACTAGGGACCAACCAACCCGCCTGGGACTATGACAGTCATAGCTGCAGGCGACCTCCAGCCCTTCACAACCGAATCCAACCTTTGAATGGGCAATGCTCTCCAATGTTTAACTTGCCAGTCATTACTGTGTCTTTTTTTTGAAGGCCTTTTAAAACTTATTAAGGAAGGTGAAAGAAAGTGCAATAAAGGTCAAAGTCTTAAAAAAGTCTGATTAAATAATTGCAAAAACAAATTTTAAAAAAGAGCTATCTGATTAGTTGTCATGACCACTAGTTGTGTTTGAATAGTTAATGACTGGAGAAAACCTGGAGGAGGGAAGGGTTTAGATTACTTTGATTTAGGGCGATTGCCTTTTGGCAAGTTAAAAAAAAAAACAAACTTATCTACTGGTTGATTAATGTAACTGCTGGTATTCTTAGAATTAACATTTCAGTATTCTTTTTTCCTGAAATTGGAGTTTTATTTAACAAATGCTTATCTACCAGGCATTATGTGGCATTATCCTGTACTTTACAGGTAATAACTAACTTAATTCTCAAAAACCCGTAATGCAGGTATTGTTTTACAGATGAGGAGACTGAAGCTGGAAAAGGTTAAGAAACTTGTGCAAGATCACCAGCAATAAGCAACCGACCAGGACTCAGACCCATGTAGCCAGACTCCAGAGTCCTGTACTACTGTACTGTGCAGGGTAAGGGTAAGGACTCCCTTAGAATTCCATGTTAACAAATAAAGCTACAAAGAATCTAATAAAATATTTCCATATCTGGGTGTATTCTTTTCAATCAAATTGCAGCAAAGACTCCTGTACTCAAAATAATTCATAAGCTTTCTCTTGTTCTTATTCATACAACTCTACATTAGGAAAGATACTGTAATTTGCAATACAGCCAAACCCTTTAAGAGGATTTACTTGCTCTCCAGCTACCAGATGGTCATAATAATGAAAGTTTAAATGTACGGTGCCTCTGCACGGTGTGCTTATCAATTTCACTGGTTCACCCGCCCACCCCCATGAAATACTCCTCCTGGTATTGAAGACCCTATGTAGTCCCTTGAATCTGGGCTAGCCTTGTTGACACTATTAACCAATAGAATATGGCAGAAGTGATGCTGTGCTAGGTCCAAGATTACGTCTTGAAAGGGCAGTAGCTTCCACTTTTTGCCGTTGGGAGCCCTGGGCTGCCGTGGTAGAAATCCAATTACCTTGTTGTAGAGACAAATGAAGAGGTCATGTGGCCAGGGAGAAGAAGGCCCCGCTGAGCCCAGCCCCCAGTCGATATGCCAGCTGATTGCAGATACACAAGTGACCACTGGCAAGATCAATAGAAAAATCACGTAGCTGAGCCTAGCCAAATTGAACAGTTGTTTTAAATAACTAAGTTTGGGGATAGTTTGTTATGCAGCAGTAGATAACTGGAACACCAGATGCCTTTGCCTTTTATTAATGTGCTCATTCCAAAATATTTATTGACTCTCTACCATGTGACAGTTCTAGGAACTGGATATAGTGGTGAAAATTAACAATTAAACAAATAAGTAAACACCTTCTAAGGAAGTTGCTTTCCGGTAGAGATCTGAATGATTAGAAGGAAGCACGTTCTGGAGATGGTGAGGAGATGCAGTCAGAGAGGTAGGCCGGGACTAGATTATGTCTGGGCCCTGGAGGAGTTTGGATTTTATTCTATGTAGAATGGGGAACTATTGGAGAGTTTTACAGAATGGAGTGATATTCTCTAATGTGGTCTCTGAAAAAGATGGCTCTGGCATCTGCGTGGAGTAAAAACTGTAGGGGCACCAGGCAAGATCAGGGAAATTAGGAAATGGCCCAGGCAGTAGGTGAGGATAGCTCAGACTAGGGAAGCGATTCTCAAAGTGTGGTCTTGTCAGCTTAGCGTTTCCTCAAACAGTTAAACATAGAGTTGCTCTATGACCTAGCAGTTCTACTCCTTGGTATACACCCAAGAGAACTGAAAATACATGTCCACACAAAAGCTAGCACGTTAATGTTCATAGCAACATTATTGATAATGGCCAAAAAGTGGAAACAACCCAATTGATGAATAAATGAAATGTAGTATATCCATGTAATGGAATATTATTGAGCTATATGAACAAATGAAGTACTGATACATGCTACATATGAACTTTGAAAATATTATGCTAAGTAAAAGAAGCCAGACAGAAAAGACCAACTAAAGTTCAATTTAACTTTTATCAAGTACCCAGAATTGGCAAATCCATAGAAAAAGAAAGTAGGTTAGTGGTTATCAGGGGCTGGTATGAGGGGCAATGGGTAAAGACTGCTAATGGAGTGACAAAGATGTCTGGAATTAGATAATGGTGATTATTGCACAACTTTGTAAACATGCTGAAAACTATTGAACTGTCGATCTTTTCGTTTTTTCTTTTTGGCTGTGCCACACAGCTTATAGGATCTTAGTTCCCTGACTGGGGATCAAACCCAGGCTCCCAGCATTGGAAGCGAGATTCTCAACCACTGGACCACCAGTGAATCCCCTGTTGATCTTAAAAAGTATGGTAAGTGAAGTTTATGGTAAGTATAGCTCCATATTTTTAAATGTTAAAAAATGTTGTCTGGGAAGACCTGGAGATCCCTCTGAGACAATTCTAGTGGGTCTGCAGGGTCAAAAGTATTTTCATAATAACACTAAGACATTACTTGCCTTTCTTATTCTCCTTCTTTCATGAGTATACAGTAGAATTTTCCAGACGATGGGCTTCCCTGGTGGCACAGTCCCCAATGAAGGGGACACGGGTTCGATCCCTGGTCTGGGAAGATCCCACATGCCATGGAGCAACTAAGCCCATGCGCCACAACTACTGAGGCTGCGTTCTAGAGCCCTTGAGCCACAACTACTGAGCCCACACACCACAACTACTGAAGCCGGTGCACCTAGAGCCCGTGCTCCGCAACAAGAGAAGCCACCGCAACAAGAAGCCCGCGCACTACAACCAGAGAAAGCCTGCATGCAGCAACGAAGACCCAATGCTGCCCCCCCAAAAAAATAAATAAATAAAAGAATTTTCCAGAGGGTACGTGACATGTGATATTGCAGCAGATTGAATGCAGAAGTAGATGTGAAAATGCAACCTTTTTTTTTTAAGTCAGACATTAAAGAGATTGGCAAAAAAGTAAAGCAATGCCACTATTCTCTCTAAATTTTGTGGAGACATATGTCTACTTAGAAAAATATATTATTGGGGCTTCCCTGGTGGCGCAGTGGTTGAGAGTCCACCTGCTGATGCAGGGGACGCGGGTTCGTGCCCCGGTCCCGGAAGATCCCACATGCCGCGGAGCAGCTGGGCCCGTGAGCCATGGCCACTGAGCCTGCGCGTCTGGAGCCTGTGCTCCCCAACAGGGGAGGCCACAACAGTGAGAGGGCCGCGTACCGCAAAAAAAAAAAAAAAAATATATATATATATTATTTATATTAACATGATATGGATTTATTTTTTAATGGGCAAATAAATATTTTAAATTGTTTCAGCTCAGATTTCTAATACTAATGATACATATTAATATAACTCACATAAACAAAGGCCTTGGGAGTCCACAATACTAGTTTCCAAGAGTGTGAAGGGACCCTGAGACCAAAAAGGTTGAGGACTGCTGAACTAGAATAATAGCAATGGAGGTAGTACAAAGTGGTTTGAAGGTAGACTCCATTGCTGGGGGTTTAGATGTTAGTAGTAAGAGGAAGAAAAGAGTCAAGAATGGCTTCTGGTTTGGGGCCTAAGCAAATGTGGATGGTGATGCCATGAGCTGAAATGGGGAGAACTGTGTGAGGAGGAGGTTTGGTACCGAAAATCAAGTTCTACGTCAGAAATTTAGACGTTTGGACATTGAAAGATGATTTCATTTAATACTCCCTCCAGTCCAATGAGTTAGATATTACTGTCTCCATTTTACAGATGAAGACATTATAATTCAGAGTTTGCCTAGAACGCAAGAGATAGATCCTGATCTGAACCAGGTCTAACTCTGAAATCCTGGCTCATCTCAGTCGCCCTAAACTAAATTCATCTGAACTCCCAAACAGGAGGAAATAATAAAGGGATTTAGGTAAAAAGTGACATTTAAAATATGTAACAACCAGCGTGGTACCCTGTGGAGGCTGCAGTTCCCAGGAGTAGCAACGGCAGGTTTTCTGTGGGATTGCACAGGGTGAGGGGGACCAGGTGGGCATCAACCATGTCCACTAGGGTGCCGGCAGAGTTGCCAACCAGAGCCCAGGTCTGCTCCACTCAGGGCAGGATAAGCCAGTGGGCGGGTTGGGGGAGGAGGAGGAGGAGGCGCTAAGGTAAGTTCTCACCTTTTAAGAGGAATTTTAATATTTTAACAGAGTGCAACTATAGCAGTGTAAAGCCAGCTGAAAGTGAGCTGTGGTGCTGGGAAGGTGGATGATAAAATATTTCTCCTCTCATTCCGGGTTCAGAGAAATTGTTTTCAAAAGCAGAGACGTGGGGTTCCCTCGTGGTGCAGTGGTTGAGAGTCCGCCTGCAGATGCAGGGGACACGGGTTCGTGCCCCGGTCCGGGAAGATCCCACGTGCCGTGGAGCCGCTGGGCACGTGAGCCATGGCCGCTGAGCCTGCGCGTCCGGAGCCTGTGCTCCGCAACGGGAGAGGCCACAACAGTGAGAAGCCCGCGTACCGCAAAAAAAAAAAAAAAAAGCAGAGACGTTGGGTTTCTTTTTTGCTCTGTTTCTTGTCCTGTAAATAACTTGCTTCAGTTCTACTCCTCAGATAAAATCAACCACCGAACCAACCAACCTATCACATATGGGAATGTGACTTATAACAGATATTCATTCTAACATAATTTCAACACAATAAAACAATACGTGGAAATACTTAAACTCAAAATTCAAATTCCTGCAACTTCAATCTGAAAAAAAATTTTGTATTACCACTATTATCTAAACTAGGTGACTATCAGTAAGAATTTTAATATTACTTACTGTATATTATTTGGTATTAAGGTATTCATTTTTTATGTTTGAAAATGGCATTATGATTGTGCTTTTAAAAAAAGAGTCAATCTCTTAGATATACATACTACAGTATTTTCTGGTGAGATAATATTATATCTGACAGTTGATTTCCAATAATCTAGTGCAGTGGGGGTGAGGAGACAGTGGGGTTATAAATGAAACAAGATAGACCACATATCGATAAATGTTGAATCCAGGTAATCAATACATGGGGACTCATTATTCCATTCTTTCTTTCTACTTTGTGTATGTTTGGAAATTTCCAGGACAAAAGTTTAAGAAAAGAGTTCAATATTTATCCAATGTTTAGAGAGTGTTGCTGTTCAAAAAAAGGACACAGGATACAAGACTGTGAATTGTTTTCTATATTTCACTTGCTTTAGGGTCTTTTTTCTTTAAAGGATTCTGTAAAATTGTACATTTCAAGACGAATATACAAAGTAGTGTGTATTTATCCATAATCTCCTTTATCGCAGCTTCTGGGTGCCTCCTGTACACTTCTAATTATAGCAATGAGAGTAAATAATTGCCCCTAATTTGGTCTTAATGTTCAACTGTTGTCACATTAATTGCTACCTTTGTGTAGCTACTGCCTAGTAATACATCACTAGACAAGACAGACATTTTAGTGTCTAAATTCAGATGTTAACCATGCAAGTTTTTCATTTTTCAGTAATTTACTTTTTTTAGGTGAAAATTTTTAAATTCTGTTTTAACTTAGTTCCTTATTGTAATCTGGACATATTTTGCCTTAGAGGCGTCTCCAGAACTCACTTTTTACCCAACGATGTTGAAAAGGTGGTTCCACAATATTTTAACATTTCTAGCTATAAATTATTTTTACACCCTGAATAAGATACTCCTGCCACCACCACCCCCTCGCCACATGTGAAGACGCAACTTGAAGACGGCCGTCTGCAAACCAGGAAGAGGGCTCTCCCCAGACACCCAATCTGCTGGCACTTTGATCATGGATTTCTCAGCCTTCAGAACTGTGAAAAATAAATTTTTATTATTTAAACCTCCCAGCCTATGATAATTGCAGCCTGAACTAAGACAAGGAGTTTGGTGTTTTATAAGCCTAGATAGCAATTTTGTAAAGTGATAAAAAGTTAAGCAAACTTAACTTTTAACTAAATTTAAGGACAGGACAGCTAAATACAGAAAGTTGAAGTTATGTTATCCATTTCAAACCTTGAAGAAATGGGAGTATAAATTTAAAATGGTTGTTTCATGCTCTTGGTTCTTCACTACTAGATAATGCTCTTTCCTACTCTTAGTTAATAACATGCATATCTAAAATTAAGCCTCTTGTGTTGCCTTGGATTCTGTTACTTTAAATAGGCACCAACCAGATTATAATTTTTACTTGTTTGAAGGTTGTTGGAGTCTGATATTAATTTCTTTCCTGCCAAAAAAATCACAATGGGCAAGCTGGAAGTCAGAAACAATTATTCAGGATAGCACAATTAAATTGGCTTTTCTCCCGGCATCTTTCTTGTTACCTTTACTTATCGTTGGAGTCTGAAGTTCAAGGAAATAGTCATAGGAGAAGAATTCTTTTAAAAAAGTGAGAGAGAGAAAGAGACTATAGATTTCCTTAAACAGAATAGGTACTTTCCAGAATGTATTCCAAAAAGTATTATGTAATCTAAAATTGCTCCCTAGAAATCATGGAGGGTGTTCTAAGCTTGGAGGATAACAGTTGCTTAGAAGCAACTAAGATGAATAAACATGCTGCAATTTCCTCCTAAGATTTCAAGCCTAATTCAATGATGGGATTATGTCTAAATTGCTAAGCTTAAAATAATTGCCTCACGGATAGTCATATTGATTATGACTGAAAAACACAGAGGATCTGTGTTCTATTTTTAGTTTAAATGTACACTCTTTGTTGAGGAAGCTGAGGGATGCATTTACAGTTTTCTGAAAGAATAAACTGTGATGTGTGGATGTGAGGAAAGAGAAAACAGTTCTTGACCTCCATAAGCTCTCAGCTGCACAAGTTGGAAAGAAAAGATTTATATATCTGAATTAATTAATATTGCAAGACTAAATTGTGTGGGACTAATTACAAGTGCCTCTGAATTCAGGGTGGGAGAGAATTGATGAGTGAGATTTCTGTGATTTAAAGGAAGTATTAGAAAAATTGTATATGAAGTCTGGAACTGAGAACTCAGTTTAAGTTTAAGTTCTGGCATGTGGTAAGGGTCTAAAGATGTTGGATCCAAAACACACCCAAATCAAGATCGGTAGTTTTATTTAGCTGGCTCTTCAATTCAGTGCTTTCAACTATAAGGTTTATAGTTGAAACTGAAGAAGGTTACACATTTATAACACGAAATCGAGTTCATCACTGAATAGCCAAATTAAATGGTTTTGATGATTGAAAATTATACACACATAAACATTATACTTTGCTACATTTCGACATTTATAGTTACGTATATTCTTGAGACTATTTTGGATCTCATTATGTGCAACACTGTATGTCTATAGGACTCATTGACATATCACTAGAACACTGCCTGGCATACAGTAGGCACTCAATAAGAATTGTTGAATAATGAATGAATTGTCAACATTCATACTCCTTTATGCATGCATGTGTATATATGCATATATGAATATATCTATAGTCATTCAAATTGATCTTAAGAATAAGTCAATAAAATAGTTACAAGTTTGAGTTATTTATGAAAATAATCATGATTCACAATGTTGACAATCTTTTCTCACAGAAAAATACACATACACACTTAAAAAGGAAAGGTTTTGAATTACAAAACTGCAACAGATGCCTGTTGTAAATTTTTTTAACAATTTATAAATTTCATATTTGAGATATGAAAAATAAAAAGTGGAAGCTTTTCATATTTTCTAAGCACAAACATATGTATAGAGTTTATTTTTAACACAGGATCATACTCTATATTTTTCTTTCTTGATCTGATATATTTTATATATTCAACCATATAGTAGATAATCTTTTTTCTATCCGTGCATCCTTCTTTCTTAGCATTACACCACATAGATATACCATAATTTATATAACCATTTCCTCTTGGTAGAAATAAGATTGTCTCCATTTTTTTAATACCATGAACAATGTTTCAGGTCATATCACTGCACACATATCCTTTGCTTGTGTATTTTTGTAGGAGAGATTCTGAGAAGCAGAATTGATGAAACAAAAGGCAGGAGTGTTCTAAATTTTGATGGAAAATCTGTATTTTAATCGCTACTCTTATATTCTCAGTCTTGGTTTAGAGAAGGAACCCATCCAACCAAGGAAGCTATCCTCTACAGCAGACTGTTAAGATTTCTTCCTCATCCTATGGCCCCTGATTCTCAGGGGGAGCCTGCCCTAGCTGCCTGAGGTTCTAGTGGTATATTGTCATTACCTCTTGAGAAGAGATAGCACTGGGGCTTTTTCCAGAATATGGAATTATATATTCTTTCCTTTTAGATTTAGAGTATGTATAATTTTATTTTTAACTGGGAGGGAACTTACAGATCAATCTCCTTATTTGGGGGGCATACTTTTAGTTGATAGTAAAAGAAAATAACTCAAACCGGCTGAAACAATAAAAGGAATGTATTGGCTCACATTAACTGACAAATCCCAGATATTGACCTGGCTTCTTGTGTGATTTGATCTGGAGTTCATGATATAATCTGCTTTTCAGAGTTCCTCTAGTCTCTGCCCTGTTCTGTATGTTGGCTTCATCCTTGGCCTGGCTTTCCTTGTAGGGCTACCAGCAATTCTGTATACTTCCTCATTTACATCCAAGACGAGAAGAGGGTGTTCCTTCTTGCGGTTATCAAATGAAAGTTCTGAACCTCACACTAAGTAGACCAGCTTAGGACAATTGTCCATCTCCAAATCATTAACCCTTAAAGTGATATAGGTTCACAAAGCCTCACCCTAGAGCTAGCAGTAAGGCCAATCCCACCTAAACAACATCAAGGCTAAACAATGAAGGGAGGGGAATGGATTCTGATTAAACAAACACTCCTTAGGGAGGAACTTCCTTTCCTCTTGCCTCTTTTCCATAAGGAGGGACTTCTACTACTGTAACACTCATGGCCCCACCTTTGCCCCTTGCTTACTATTCTCTTGAATGATGGATAGCAAAGTCTGACATTCATGGTCCTCATTTCTCTGCTGGATGGAGCTAATCTAATTAAAGGTTGTAAGCATTGAAGATTCAGCTATTTTCTTTCCACCTGGAGCTTATGTGGGGCAGCAATACTAGGGTAAATGTAGATGTTCTGCGGTCTCAAATGTTCCCTTCTGTGTGCCGTGCCAGGGTCTGGCTTGGGGGAAGATTTCTGAACACAAAATGTAATCTGTCAACAATTGAAAAAATAAGTTTATGATATTTTAAATATAGTCTGCTATTGTTTCAAGAAGTAGATAAGGTACAATTAGTTTTTATAGGTTTATGTATTTATAGTTATATAAATCTTGAAAACATATACAGTTACAGCTTCTCTTCACGTCTTCTCAATTGGGGTTGGGTGGATGCGTAGAGAGGTTTTTATACCTTTTAGCCTGGAGTAGCCAGAAGGTTTTGCCTAATTCTTCCTATCAATACTCTCCAGGCCAAATCACAGTTACATATATGCTGTTTTGGCTTCAAGGGGCAGAATCCCAATTTAAATTACCTTAGGCAAAAAAAAAGTCAAATTCATGATAACATTAGAGGATGCTTGCTCCATTTGTCTCCTCTGTACTGAGTGTCATCCTCATTCTTCTCTCTTGCTGCAGATTATCTTTCTTCACATAACAGAAACATGACCACTGGTATCTCCTGAGTTTCTCAGCTTACAATGCTGGCCACCTGCAGAGAGACCACCTCAACTCTCTAGGTCCCAAGTCCAAGACCAATGAGAAATTGCTTATTGGCCCAGCTTGGGCCACAAGGCTTCTTCTAGACCAATCAATTTTTTTGAGAGGAGGGAGAGATGTCTATGTGTGTGTGTGTGTGTGTGTGTGTCTGTGTGTCTGTGAGATGTTGTATCACATCATTGTATCAATTTGGTTGGAATGAAAGGAACAGGGTTCTCAGAAGAAGGAGGCGGTCCTGAGAAAATAATTACATAAATCTACTATAGTATTATTGGAAAAAAGAGAAAGAATAGGACTAGATGATGAATAGGAGCTAATGTTTGGTATTTTATGTGAGGTAAAGGGAGAAAAGAAGGTCTAGAGATTTCATTGAGAAAGTAAGGAAACATTCATGTGAAACTTTTTTTTTTAACATCTTTATTGGAGTATAATTGCTTTACAATGGTGTGTTAGTTTGTGCTTTATAACGAAGTGAATCGGCTATACATATACATATATCACCATATCTCCTCCCTCTTGCATCTCCCTATTTTTTTTTTAATTAGGATTTAAAAATTTTTTTAAATTTATTTTTGGCTGCTTTGGTCTTCATTGCTCTGCGTGGGCTTTCTCTAGTTGTAGTGAGTGGGGGTCTACTCTTTGTTGTGGTGCATGGGCTTCTCATTGTGGTGGCTTCTCTTGTTGTGGAGCATGGGCTCTAGACATGTGGTCTTCAGTAGTTGTGGCTCGCGGGCTCTAGAGCGCAGGCTCAGTAGTTGTAGTGCTCCAGTTTAATTGCTCCGCGGCATGTGGGATCTTCCCGGACCAGGGGTCAAACCCATGTCCCCTGCATTCGCACGTGGATTCTTAAGCACTGCGTCACCAGGGAAGTCCCCATGTGAAACTTTAGATAGTACAGACATACTCAAAATGTTGACAAATGTTATGCCTTATTACTTTCAAATACTTCAGTAAAAAACAGAGGAAACAAAATGGCAAAATGTTAATATTAAAACTAGGTGATGGGTATATATGTGCTCATTATCCTAGTCTTTCTGTATGTTTGAAAAATGTTCATTTCAAAAGAAAAAAATAATCAAATTCCGAAGTGGATCTCTGAAAAGAAGTCATAAGCAGCACAGAGAGGAAAGATTAGTCAACTCAAGTAAGGAGATGTCATAGACTTATCAACATCAGAGCTGAAAGGGCCTTAAGATATCCTACAATCCAGTCTTTTAGGCTTTGTTCCTGTCCTGCCACTAACAATGTGTGTTTGGGTAAGTCACGAAAATTCTGCGGAACTTAGACATTTTTATTTGTAAAGTGAGGGGGCTGGCTTAGCTGATTTCAAATATTCTGTGTTAAACTCACTCAAAACTAGCTAAGACTAGGGACTTCCCTGGTGGCACAATGGTTAAAAATCCACCTGCCAATGCAGGGGACATGGCTTCGAGCCCTGGTCCGGGAAGATCCCACATGCGGCAGAGCAGCTAAACCCGAGAGCCACAACTACTGAAGCCCCTAGATCCTGAGTTCCGCAACAAGAGAAGCCTGCGCACCACAATGAAGAGTAGGCCCTGTTCACTGCAACTAGAGAGAAAGCTCACACACAGCAACGAAGACCCAACACAGCCAAAAATAAATAAATAAATAAATTTATTAAAAGAAATCATTAGCTAAGACTAGCTCTCAGGTATCAGCAAGACTTTAAGAAAGTGAGTCACCCCCATTTGCCTGGCATTGAAGGCTCTTCATGCTCTGGCTCCAACTGAACTATTGTCCTCTATGCACTTTTATACCCCAGTCATTTCTTCTGTGCCTGGAACGTCTTCCTTCCCATCTCTACCTGATGAACTCCTATTCCTCTTATAAGGCCACCTCAAATATTACCACTTTCTTGATGTCCTAGTGGATTCCTTAATAAGATTTGACCTCTGCTCACTAAATCCTACATCACTTTTTGAACTTGTCCTGTGGAATATACATTTTACTTTTTATTATCTCTTTTTGGTATTTTAATTATTATTATTAATTTTTTGCGGTACGTGGGCCTCTCACTGCTGTGGCCTCTCCCGTTGCGGAGCACAGGCTCTGGACGCGCAGGCTCAGCGGCCATGGCTCATGGGCCCAGCCGCTCCGAGGCATGTGGGATCTTCCCGGACCGGGGTACGAACCCGTGTCCCCTGCATCAGCAGGTAGACTCTCAACCACTGCGCTACCAGGGAAGCCTGGTATTTTAATTATTTTTGAAAAATATTTTCCTTCCTGCTAGACTCCTGAAGAAGAGGGATTGTGTCTTATTTAGTTTCATATTCTCAAAGCATTAGCATAATGACTTACATAAAAGAGATTTTTTTATAAACTTGGACCCATTGTATACGGTAGAAACAGATTTATGCAAAATCGTGAGATGGCTGTTTTGCTACCAAACTCTTATTGGCATAAACTAACACTTTTTCTGAAACTAATGATGAGGGAATATGGTTATTGATTTTCCAAATAACTTTTCATTGTGATAAGATTTTCCCAGAAAGCTAAAACCCTGGCAGAAGAAAATGTCACTCAAGAAAACGTCACTCACAAAAGAAAATCTTTTGTTGGAATTGTGATTATTCGGCATGTTTTGTGCTATGTAGAGGTTAAAGCTGGGATTGTTTTCTCCATTGCAGGTTCCTAGTCAGGCAGCATATGTACAAGCAGAATGGAAGGCCATGCTCTAAGTATTTGATCAATGATCTGCTGTCTCTGAAGGACTCTCTAGTAAAAACTCCAATGGAGGGCATCACTTATGCTTGGAGAGGCTCAGCCATGCCAGGGTCTGCTGCCTGCAGGAAGCACAGGAATGAGGAATTGACTGAGCATGGCTAACCTGGTGGCATATCATGTGGTGACTCTGACTACTAGTAAAATGTGGTCCAATGAACATCTGGGACTCTGAATAGTTACTTTAGCAATCCCATCTCTCTTGGTTGTGAGTATGTGTGGATGACATGGTGGAAATGAAGGATGGTACCGACAGAGGTTGTCTTAGCATGGGAATAGGGATATGATCTCTCCCCTCCTCAACACAACTTAAATATTTTGTAAGATTTAAGTCATTTTTTTTCACTTAGTTAATTTATTTCTATGTCATTATTTTGGAGGAAAACATGTATGCAATGATATATAGTTAATTCTTGGTTATCCTTTCAGCTTTTTTCTTTTTTGGTTCGCGGGCCCCTCACTGCTGTGGCCCCTCCCGCCGCGGGGCACAGGCTCCGGACGCACAGGCCCAGCGGCTACGGCTCACGGGCCCAGCCGCTCCGCGGCATGTGGGATCCTCCCGGACCGGAGCACGAACCCGCGTCCCCCGCATCGGCAGGCGGACTCCCAACCACTGTGCCACCAGGGAAGCCCTCAGCTTTGTTTAACTGCAGCTTAATGCAGAATATACCTACACATTGTCATTCTGAAGTGATAATGAGAACATACCCAGGTATCTTCAAATTAGAGTTTAATCTTGTAATGTGTGACAATTCTCTTGAAAGCCTTAGGGGCGATTTTAGAGATTTTGTCTATTTTGATGAAATTTATATATCATAATTGAATGCATTCTGTTTGGGCTTCTTTCTATTTTTTCATCTTGAAAACATTAATGCAGGGCTTACAAACTCATAAGTCAGTTACTTTTCAAATGAACAAAAAGTGACATATCCCTTGGCTAGTGCAAACAGTAAATTAGTTTTCTATTGTGCTTTGTTTTATTAGTCTAGAATCTAACAAACAATCTGTAAGGATCTACCAGCAAAGACAGGAGAAACATACACAACCTGTCATTCCCTCCCCCCACCATTGGTGAAATTGTTTTACATATTTCAGTACTCTGTATATGAGAAACAGCAATCATTGTATAATAGCAAATTAGCATATGTTCATAAATATGTCACAGATATTACAGTTTCTATATTTTCCTAGTAGCATCAACAACTTGTTACTACCTAGATAACCACCCTTCTTTCATTCATTCAATAAACATAAATTGAAGGACTACGTGGACCAGGGTTCTGATAGATACTAGAAATAGGAATAGCAGGATGGTGACTCCTGCTGTGTGGAGCTTACAATCCAGATGAGCAGACAGACACAGAAAAAGTCATTATAAGCGTTTTGAGGGAAAAGTGCAGGGTGCAACAGGAGCTAATGGTGCGTTTCCCAGGCTGTGGCTCATTCTGATTTTTTGATTCTTCTTACCCTTCAAACTTGGAGAGAAAGTGAGGGTACAAGCTACAGTAATTGATGGTATGCATGCATACATATCTTCCAGGAAGAACATTATTCAGTCAAATAATTGAGGTTCGTTCTCTCAGTCCACCTCCCTGGAAGGTTTGCTTTTGTGTCTAGCAGCGGTGTTCACGATGCACACCCACACGCCCCCCCCGCCCCGCCCCCTTATCCCCAAATCCCGAAGGAAGAGAGTACGGAGTGGTGTGGAAGGGATGACACTGTGGAGTGGGATGGATTCAGTTTTTCACCTTTCAAGAGAGTAAGAACTGATTGGTGAGCTCGTTCTGAATAATGTGAAGTCAGAGGAAAAGGCAGGGTAAGAGAGCCATAGTCTTGCGAAGAGCAAAGTTCAGGGTCTAACTCCTGTTGCTTTATCAGCCGCCGATTGTACCTGCTGGGAGAGCTGATAATATCAAATGAGTACAGAGCTGGGGAACTGGAGCGTCTTGGCTACTTTACACTGACCTGGAAAATGTCAGGATAAATTACGGAATGGGTCGAGGAGGGGAAGTTGGTAATTGAAGTCCTTTTAGAAGTCTCAAAGCTTTGTGGATATTGAGTATTGTTCTCCGCCTGCCCCCTTCACCATTGAGCTGGCACCAATTCAGTGAGGAAGGATGGCTTGTGAACGGGGCTGAGGGCCGGGAGAAGGATTCAAAGACTAGGATCTTAAAATGAGATTGGAATCTGCACTTGTCACAGTTTAAAACATGTTGATGGTCCAGATAGTTGTGGGAAATGATTTCAGAGCGCCGTTAACCTTTCCCAAAGCTGCATTTCTTTTTTTAAAAAATCAGGATAGGTAGCATCCCGTTTAGAAGGCATAATCCTGCTCTGCGGCTTTGCCTCTTGCGGGCAGGAGGAGGCCAGGAGCCGCGTGTGTGGGGTCGCCCCCGCGCCGCAGCCCCGGCCGGCGGGCGGGCACGAATCCCGCCAGCCCTGGGCTCTCCCTCCGAGCCCGCTGCACGCG
>NW_020173398.1:1259812-1282738 GCF_003031525.2 Neophocaena asiaeorientalis asiaeorientalis
CTCGGCCGCGAGCCCTCTCGGGAGGCGGCGGCGGCGGCAGCAGGAGCAGCGCAGCCGGGATGAGCGGGAGCGGCGCGGCGCCTGGCCCGGGCTCGGGCTCCTCCCCGGCCGCCTGCCGTTTCGCGCACTACTTCGTGCTGTGCGGGATCGACGCGGACAGCGGCCTGGAGCCCGACGAGCTGGCGGGTAAGGCCGGGCTGCGGTGGCGCGGGGGTCCCTTCAGGGACGCGGGGGGTGCTGCGGGGACGCTTGGGAGGCGGCGTGCGGGCTCCAGACAAAGTCAGCTCACGGCGGCGCCCGCTCTCTGGCCGGCCGGGCTCTCGGGCGGCGATTAATGACATTGTTATTTATTCCGCGTGCAGGGTGCGCTGCTGAGCCCGCGGGCGCCCGCCGGGGGCTTTTGCCTGACGGGCGCGGGGTTAGGAATAATGGGTGCGGGGCAGTGTCGGGGTCGGCCCCGAGGGCACGGCCCCAGCCCGGCGCGCCAGCCCCTTCGCCCGCAGCTGCCCGCGGAGGCGGCCGGTGAGTCACCGGGCGCATTAACTCCAGGCCTCTCTATGCTCCTGCGGCTCCCGCCCCCTACCCTCCACCCTCCGCCCCGGCTGCGAAGTTTCAGCCTCGGCACGTGACGTGGCGCCCCGGCCCCCTCGGGGAGGGGAGTTGGAGGCCGCGGGGTTCGCGCCCACCCAGGTGGCGGTGGCCCGTGGGGCGAGCACCGGGCGGGAGGCTGGTTGTACTTCATCCCTGACTGTTCCCGGTCTGCGCCGCCTCACGCCTCGGGTTCTGCGATGACCGTCGAGTCACCTTTTGGAATCCTGTCGGTTTGGCAGTGTTACCGGAGCTGGCGACGATCTTTGAACGCTCGGGTCCCGGCACGATGCTTTGTTGACACCGCTTATACTGTTCTGAGTTTAAGTAGTTGGCTATTTCCCCTCAGTTGGGTACACCGAGTGTTGCCGCCTGGGTTTTCCTGGAGGGGCATTGGCCCGTCCTCTTGACTCATTTGGTGGCGCAGTGCAGGGCTGAGCTGGGGAACCGACGCTGGGAAGGGGGGCTGTTAAAGGATGGTGATGGAGGGGCCGGGGGTGAGTGCACAGTGTCTGGAGGAGGCCGGGGAGAAAAGGCTGATTTCATTTTTCATGCCTGTTTCTTTCTGCTTGCCTTCTTGGGAAATGAATCTGGATTTTTTTTTTTTTAAATGGGTGAGATAAGTGACATCTACCGCTTGAACTTTATCTGTGTCAGTGTTAAACACTTAGGTCATAGCCTTTCAGAGCAGCTTCTTTTGGACATAGCATTCTTGATTGCACCAGTGTGTATTTTTCTTTTCCTTTTTGGAGGGGCGGACTGGGAAGAATGTATTAAATAATAAACAATAGTAAACAAAACTGTTCAGCCTTAAGATACAATACCCAAGTGACCTCTTAACCTAAGTGAATATCTTAAGTCGGTTTCACAGCAAAACATTTTCAACAAAAACTATGTCTAGTTTTACTTAATTTTATTTTTTGAAAAGAGAGAGGAGTACCAGGTTTTCTCTATGTGTAATTATATATTCATGTTGTTTCTTCAATTAAGATTTCATGTACATATTAAGAATGGCTTTGTTAAGGGTTTTGGAGTTAGAAAAAAATGTTTGCAGAGGAATTTGGAGAGATTCCTCTTTTGGGATTGGTGAAGGGATTATTTTATGTTTCTAGAATCCCTTTTCCCCTAAACATCTTCCTAAGCATTTGTGGCACTGAGGCTCTTGGAGACCTTCTGTCAGTGGCGACTGATGACTGGAAAAAGCCTGTATTTTTTTCTTCATCAAGTCTGTATGCCTAGTAAAGCTAAAACAACACCTGTAAGTGTGGCCTGGGACTCTTCAGGCATAGTGCAAATGGCTTTAACAAAATTAAACAGTAAAAAAACTTTTAATGCTTTTTTTTAAGGCACAAACTGGCTTCTCCTTTTGCAGTACTATGGGTGAGTGTGGGTGTTGTTTGAGATTTCTGCCCCTCATAATACTTGGTGTTTTGAGGTAACAATTTTGTCTGATAATATTTTCATTCGTTCATTCAGCAAATAGTTTTGAAAGCCTTTAGGTGTAGATTGTGTTCTAGGCCCTGGGCTCAGCTGTAATCAAAGCAGTCAAAAAATTACTGCCATCATAGAACTTACATTCTAGCATGACGAAATAATAAAAATACAGTTTGTCAGAGGTTAATAAGTGCTATGAGGAAAAATAAAGCAGGGAAATGATGGTAGGGCAGTGCCAGCAGAATGGTGAGACTTGTGGGGTCGTAACGATTTTAAATAAGATGGTTAGGGAAGGCCTCACTGATAAGGTGATATTTGAACAGAACCCTAAAGGAGGTGAGGAAGCAAGCCATGTGGATTGTCTCAGGGAACAGCATTATAGGCAGAGGAAACAGCACGTACAAAGACCTGAGGTGGAAGGGTGCCTAGTTTTGCAGGTAACAGCAAGGAGGCCAGTGTGGTTGATACTGAGTAAGAGGGAGGATAGTAGATACGATCATTGAGAAGGGGTAGGGGAGATTCTGTAGGGCCTCATAGACAGACTTCTACTCTGAGGTGGAAAACCATCTCACTGGGTTTTGAGCAGTGTAATGAGACCTGATGTACCTTCTGAAAAGATGGCTGTGGCTGCCATGTTGACTAGAGTATATCAGGGGCAAGGATAGAGATGGACCAGTTAGGAGGCTCTTTTTCACTGTTGGAGGTGAGAGTTGTTGGTGGCTTGGACCAGGGCAGTAGCCATGAAGTGGTTAGAAGCTGGATATATTTTGAAGGGAGAGTCAGCAGGACTTGCTGATGAATTGAGTATGGTATTCATACTCAAAGAAAGTGATCAGAGATGACGCCAGGGTTTTCTGCCTAAGCAATTATAAGCACCTTTATTTACTAAAATTGGAAGACTGATGGAGAAGCTGGCTGGAGAAGATTAGTTTAGCTTTGGACATGTTAAGTTTGAGGTTCCCGTTAGACATTCAAATGGAGATACCAAGTAGGCAGGACATCTTTCAGAAGTCTGAATTTATTTTTAGATATGAATCGAAAGCCATGAAATTGGGTGACATCACCCAGGGAGTGGGTGTAGATAGAAAAGAGGATTGAGTCCTGGAGACATTCCAACATTCAGAGGTGAGAAGGATGAGGGGAAAACAACCAAGGAGGTTAAGAAATGTGACCAGTGAAGGGCTTCCCTGGTGGCGCAGTGGTTGAGAGTCTGCCTGCTGATGCAGGGGACATGGGTTCGTGCCCTGGTCCACGAAGATCCCACATACCGCGGAGCGGCCGGGCCCGTGAGCCATGGCCGCTGAGCCTGCGCGTCCGGAGCCTGTGCTCTACAACGGGAGAGGCCCCCCCCCACCCCCGCCAAAAAAAAAAAAAGAAATGAGACCAGTGAGAGGAGAGGAAACAAGAGAATGTAGTATCATGTTCCAGCTAACAGTCTTCTTAACTGTTTCCACAGAGTTACATTTAAGGATCAGGAAACAAGGCCAGTGAGTTAGGCAAATTAGTCAGAAGGTTGTTTCTGTTTTGCTGCATTAATTTCAAAGTTAATGATAGTTAAGTTTCTATTTTACTTTTCTGGAGCTGATCCATTTTTATCACACTGTTTCTTAGCAAGTTGTCACCCTGCCTGTAGAAGATCTTAATTGACTTCTATTAAACGTAAATTCTACCAATTGCTTTATAGACTTTTTCTTAACATATGCATATTCCTAGAACTCACACTGTGCAGGTGGTGGGACATTGTTATCAAATGAAGGACACAAACCATATGATGAAGTAACAATTAAATAGACTGAGACTTTATGAGAAATGAGATCTTGACACTCCTCCAGTAAGGTGCTGCTTTACCAACAATGGAAAAGACTTCTTTCATCTCAAATAGGTCTTTTAACAGCAGAAGATAATTTAAATATATATAAATTTAAAATATTTTAAAATGGAAGACCTAGAAATTTTACGGAGATGTCTCTCTCTATATGTATACTGTTACAGCAGTATTGCCTATTGTCCTTTCTCTACCATGCCTTAGCTGTTGTGCTTCTCCTACTCACTGTATGTTTTCAAGATGTACTTTATCCGTAAACAAAATTGTCCCTTAAATGTTAAAGCAGAAATGTTTAAATTTCTCTTAATGTTAAAGAAAACAAAAAGTTTCAAACTGATTCTTTATTGCATAAAGAAGAAAGGGGCTGTAAATAGAAGTCACTGGAATTAGTTGATGTGAAGGGAAGAAGGTGTCATTTTGAAATTTTCTTTTATGTCTCTCATTTCCTCTAATACCTAGCTGTAGGAATTTATGTGGCTTGATTTACAGCACAGATCTTTCAGGCAATGGAAAAGTGAAGGATGTGGGGCTTATGGTGGTGCTGTGGTTAAGAATCTGCCTGCCAGTGCAGGGGACACAGGTTTGAGCCCTGATCTGGGAAGATCCCACATGCTGCGGAGCAACTAAGCCCGTGCGCCACAACTACTGAGCCTGTGCTCTAGAGCCCACGAGCCACAACTACTGAAGCCTGTGTGCCTAGAGCCCGTGCTTGGCAAAAAGAGAAGCCACCGTAATGAGAAGCCTGCGCGCTGCAACGAAGAGTAGCCCCTGCTCGCCACAACTAGAGAAAGCCCGTGAGCAGCAACGAAGACCCAACGCAGCCAAAAACAGACAAATAAATAAATAAATTAAAAAAAACAAACAAACAAAAAGAAAGAAAAATGAAGGATGTAATTAGACCTTTATTTAAGTAACATAAATATGTGAACCCCCAAGAAGGAAAAGCCTTTGCCTCTCTCTTTCATAGTACCTTATACATAGTACATAGTGTTTAATAAGACTTACACATGAGTCTACAAATTGTGTGGTGACCAGAATATTCTTAAAGCTTTCCCATGGTAGCTTGGATTCAGTACTGCTGATAGATATGGAAGTCTGATGGGTGAGCACTGCCACAGACCTTTGTTTAGAGATCTTCCTTGGTGCCTCCAGCTGTTTATTTTTAGCCTTGGTGTCTTGGCTCTGGTTTGCAGAAGAGCTTAGAGGCAGTGGAGACCATGGTCTAAATTCAAATATAAAATTTAGTTGAGACTGACGATATCATGCCACAGTAGTGCTGGAAAGGACCTTAGACATCATTTAGAGTGAAGAAAGCAAGGCTGAGTTTAAGATCTTAGAGATCACATTTGACCAGTGCAGGCACCAGACTAAAGCCTGTTTTTTGGGGGGTTTTTTTGCCTTGTCTCGCGGCTTGTGGGATCTTAGTTCCCTGACCAGGGATGGAATCTGGGGTCTCGGCAGTGAGAGCGCTGAGTGAGTCCTAACCACTGGACTGCCACGGAATTCCCAAGCCTGTTTGTTCTAATACACAAAGCTCCATAGTTATTTAAGCTCAGAAAAAAGATGAGGTTTACTCAAATTCAGCAAGCATTTCAGGATTGCCCTTAATCCAGACTGAATGTCAATAGTCAAGATTGTGCTAAAGTCTTTTAAAAACTGCCTCCAGGTGTACGGGCGTGGGTGGGGTAGGAGCTTCCTTCATCTGACTACATTGGCGGTGCCTCAATTGTTAGCCTTGTGGACATCCCTGGCCCGCAATAGATTATGTTTGGGAGTTTGGAAGGTCTGACCTGGTAACTGGGAGGCTGGGGAAGGAATAATACAAGGATCAAGTTCCATTCTAATGGAGCCAAAGAAGATTCAAGGTCTGGTTGCTGTGGTATAGTGATAACTTGATTTTAAAAATCCACTGGGAGGGACTTCCCTCGTGGTCCAGTGGTCAAGACTACGCACTCCCAATGCAGGGGGCCTGGGTTCTATCCCTGGTCAGGGAACCAGATCCCACATGCCACAACTAAGAGCCCACATGCTGCAACTAAAAGGTCCCGCGTGCTGCAACTAAGACCTGGCGTAGCCAAATAAATAAATATTAAAAAAAAAAAAAAAGTTAAAAAAAATCCACTGGAAATAAAACTCTTCATGGTGAAATTGGCCCAGCAGTGAGAGCAGCTAAGTCCCTGTGGTAACCCTAGGGCTCAGGCACCTGCTGCATTGGTTAATGCAGGACCTTCCAGCATAGGGAGCTCAGAAGACCAGAGAAGACAAGATGGATAGGGAGAGGGGAGGAGGGAGGGGCATAAGTGTCTTTGGAGGAGGAGAAAATAGTAAGAGAAAGGGGAAGAAAGGGGATGGGAAGAGAAAAAGAAGGCTGGAGGAGGGCAAGTACATAATATCCACTGCTAAGGAGTTGAGACATACTGTTCTGAAATTCCTGAGTATATCCTTTTGTTTGCATTTCCACTTCTGGTCACAGACACTCTTGGAGTAATAGAAGTTAGTCATAATTTCCATGGAACTCCATATGGAAGAAAACATTTTCTTCTATAATTTGGTAGAGGGTAGAGGTAGTTCCTACATAAGGTACTTTAGTCAACTATACTTCAATTAAAAAAAAAAAGTACTTTAGGAAACAAGTATTATATGTCCAGATCCTTAACAGTTTTGATTAATAATGACCTAAATTTTGTTTTTGGTAAAGCTATAACTACTATTATGCTTTGGATTAATTATTCAATTTTTAAAAAATAAATTTATTTATTTTATTTATTTATTTCCGGCTGCGTTGGTCCTTCGTTGCTGTGCGTGGGCTTTCTCTAGTTGTGGTGAGCGGGGGCTACTCTTTTTTTTTTTTTTTTTTTTTTACGCGGGGGCTACTCTTCATTGCTGTGCATGGACTTCTCATTGCGGTGGCTTCTCTCTTTGTGGAGCACGGGCTCTAGGCGTGCGGGCTTCAGTAGTTGTGGCACGCAGGCTCAGTAGTTGTGGCTCACGGGCTCTAGAGCACAGGCTCAATAGTTGTGGTGCATGGGCTTAGTTGCTCCATGGCATGTGGGATCTTCCCAGACCAGGGATTGAACCTGTGTCCCCTGCATTGGCAGGCAGATTCTCAACCACTGCACCACCTGGGAAGCCCCTAATTATTCAATGTTAAGTGCTTACAGTGTGCCAGGTTGAGGAGTATATAGGTGACAGTCACTGTTCTGAAAGAATCTACAATGAAATAGCAATAATAAAATAACTAACATTTATTTAGTACTTTCCACATGCCAAGCACTGGCATAATACTTCATGATTATTACCTCATTTAATCCTGACAACAGCCTTAGGAAGTGGCACTATTTTCTCTATTTTCCAGTACTTTACCTAACTTCATATAAGAAGTGAGAAACCTGGATTAAAATCTGACATGATCCATCCATGCTCATAACCACTACATTTGCTGCCTCCTTAGTAACATATACTGTATCACACAGATTATAAAATCTACCAGTACTCTTCATGGATAACCTTATAATCAAATGAGATTATTTTTTAAACTCCTCTGTAGAGGAATGATATTAAGAGGGAGAAGACTGGTCTTTATGATCTTTAAGACCTGACTTGGCTTGTCTCTTCTTAAAGGTGGCACTGCATGCATTCTATCATTCATTTATTAAAAAAAAAAAAGAATATATATTTGATTTACTTTTGTTCTTTTTTTGTGGTATTAAATTTTTTAAATATCTTTATTGGAGTATAATTGCATTACAATGTTATGTTAGTTTCTGCTGTACCAAAATATGGAATGCTTCACGACTTTGCATGTCCTCCTTGCGCAGGGGCCATGCTAATCTTCTCTGTATTGTTCCAATTTTAGTATACGTGCTGCCTAAGTGAGCACTACTTTTGTTTTTATTAATGTATATTTATAAAGATAAGATATTATATAGGTATAAGGCATTTACTGCATAAATAAAAATACCACTTTCAAAAAAATTTTAAACCTTTTCATTCTTCTTACTGGGTTTTATACCTATCTTTTCTTAGCATAAATTACTTGTCCTTAGGTAAGTTTATAGTTTTTAAGAGGAATGTTGGTTGCTTGTGAAACCATGGCTTGCGTGGCTGTCAGTACAGTTGTTAAAGCTGGATGCACAGTCAGAAGCTGAGAGTCCCATCCTGGGCCTGTTACATAGGACAGCTGTGGGCCTCAAGTGTTTTTTTGTTTTTTTTGAATTTTATTTTATTTATTTTTTTATACAGCAGGTTCTTATTAGTCATCCATTCTATACACATCAGTGTATACATGTCATTCCCAGTCTTTAATTTTTGCCAATTTGATTACTATGTGTCTCGGCGTGTTTCTCCTTGGGTTTATCCTGTATGGGACTTGCTGTGCTTCCTGGACTTGGGAGGCTCTTTCCTTTCCCATGTTAGGGAAGTTTTCGACTATAATCTCTTCAAATATTTTATTGGGTCCTTTCTCTCTCTCTTCTCCTTCTGGAACCCCTATAATGCGAATGTTGTTGTGTTTAATGTTGTCCCAGAGGTCTTTTAGGCTGTCTTCATTTCTTTTCATTCTTTTTTCTTTATTCTGTTACACAGCAGTGAATTCCACCATTCTGTCTTCCAGGTCACTTATCCGTTCTTCTGCCTCAGTTATTCTGCTATTGATTCCTTCTAGTGTAGTTTTCATTTCAGTTATTGTGTTGTTCATCTCTGTTTGTTCTTTAATTTTTCTAGGTCTTTGTTAAACATTTCTTGTATCTTCTCGATCTTTGCCTCCATTCTTTTGCCAAGGTCCTGGATCATCTCCACTATCATTATTCTGAATTCTTTTTCTGGAAGGTTTCCTATCTCCACCTCATTTAGTTGTTTTTCTGGGGTTTTATCTTGTTCCTTCATCTGGTACACAGTCCGCTGCCTTTTCATCTTGTCTGTCTTTCTGTGAATGTGGTTTTTGTTCCACAGGCTGAAGGATTGTAGTTCTTCTTGCTTCTGCTGTCTGCCCTCTGGTGGATGAGGCTATCTAAGAGGCTTGTGCAAGTTTCCTGATGGGTGGGACTTGTCTCAAGTGTTTTTATCTGTCTTGAAGGGGTTAAGTGAGATTATTGACTTCTGAACTTACCACTCCTGTCTTCTATGGGCCTGAAATTATTTTTGAATGAAAAACTAAGTATATAAGTTTTTTAAAAGATTAATCCTAAATGACATAGAACATGAAGACTGAATATACCCCATATTTCACACGAGGACTGATGGAGTAATTATAATTTCATCCACGAGGAATGGAAAAAAATAAGTTAGTCTATGCAATGCCCTTTACAGGAAAGGTGCAATTTTTAATAAGCTTTTTGAAATATTAGTATCAGTTCATGGGCTCTCAGTTGTTATCTGCATGGACTCTTAGAACCCCAGAGACCCCTGTTTGAAATGACTATATTATATAATCTCTAGAAGTCTATATTCTAGCATTATGGATGATACTGCCAGTTCTCCACAAAATAGCCAGTGGGATCTGAGAATAATTTTTTCCACTTAAAATTCTTCAATAGATTCCTTTGTATTCAAATTCTTTAATGGTATCTTAGTTTGTTCAGGCTGCTATAACAGAATACCATATACTGGGTGGCTTATAAACAGCAGGAATTTATTTCTCACAGTTCTGGAGGTTGGGAAGTCTGAGATGAAGGTGCCGGCAGATCGGCTGTCTAGTGAGGGCCCACTTCGTGGTTCATAGATGGCTGTCTTATATGAAAGGGGTGAGGTTGCTGTCTGATATATTGCTTACAAGAATATGTATGAATCCCATTCATGAAGGTTCCACTCTTATGACCTAAGCACATCCCAAAGGCCCTACCTCCAATGGTATTCATCACATTGGGGGTTAAATTTCACCATAGGAATTTTGGCGGGGGACACAAATATTCAGTCTGTTCACCCTGGTTGGCAAAGCTGTTAATGATCTGCTTTCTGCCTGCCTTTCCAACCTTCTCAGATTGGATCACTCTTTCCTGCTACATTGGTTTTCTTGCAGGTTCTTAAACACAGCAAGCTTCTTTTTTTTTAATTTATGTATTTTATTTATTTATTTTTGGCTGTGTTGGGTCTTCGTTGCTGCATGTGGGCTTTCTCTAGTTGAGGCAGGTGGGGGCTACTTTTGGTTGTGGTGCGTGGGCTTCTCACTGTGGTGGCTTCTCTTGTTGCGGAGCACGGCCTCTAGAGCGCAGACTCAGTAGTTGTGGCTCATGGTCTCTAGAGAGTGCAGGCTCAGTAGTTGTGGCGCACAGGCTTAGTTGCTCCGCGGCATGTGGGATCTTCCCAGACCAGGGCTCGAACCCGTGTCGCCTGCATTGACAGGCAGATTCTTAACCACTGCACCACCAGGGAAGCCCCAGCAAGCTTCTTATCTCATGGCCTGTTCATCTTCTGTTCTTTCACTAGATCCTCTTCCCCTAGACCAGCATCGTCCATTGTAAATATAATGTGAGACACTTTTGTAGTTTTAAATTTTCTAGTAGCCACATTTAGAAAGGTAAAAAGAGACAGGTGATATTAATTTTATTTATATGTCTAGGAGATTATTTCAACATATAATCAATGTAAAAATTATTCATGAGATATTTTACGTTCTTTTTTTCTTACTAAATCTTCAAAATGCAGTGTGTATTTTACGCTTTCAGCACATCTCAATTTGGACTAAGCACATTTCAAGTGTTTAGTAGCCACATGTGGGCGGTGGCCACCCTTTGGGCAGTGCAGCCCTACATCTTTGCAAGAGTGGCTTCTTCTCCTCATTCAGGTCTTTGCACAAGTGTTACCTCCTCAGAGCAGCCTTCCAAGACCATCCTGTATAAGATAGTATCCTTCCTCTCCCTGCCTGCCCCACCCTGCAGTCGCCCTGCTGTATTTCCCTCACACTTATTACCACAGCACTTATTAGTACCGGACAATATATTGTGAATGCTTTTGCTTGCTTTTACTATTTATTTTTATTTATTTATTTGTTTGTTTATTTTTGGCTGCATTGGGTCTTTGTTGCTGCACATGGGCTTTCTCTAGTTGTGGCGAGCGGGGGCTACTCTTCATGGGCTTCTCATTGCAGTGGCTTCCCTTGTTGTTGTGGAGCACGGGCTCTAGGTGCATGGGCTTCAGTAGTTGTGGCTCACAGGCTCTAGAGCGCAGGCTCAGTAGTTGTGGCGCACGGGCTTAGTTGCTCCTCGGCATGTGGGATCTTCCTGGACCAGGGCTCGAACCCATGTCCTCTGCATTGGCAGGTGGATTCTCAACCACTGTGCCACCAGGGAAGCCCTGCTTTTACTTTTTAATGTCAATCTTCCCCATTAGATTGTCGGCTCCTAGAGGGCAGGACCTTGTCCCTCTTGTTTAGTATTGTATACCCTTTGACTAAAATAGTGCCTAGCCCATTATAGGGACTCAGATTGTTTGAATAAATGAATGAGATAACTTGAGATGGACAAATATAGAACTTTTCCTTTTGTTACCAACAATAAAAGTTAGTATATTTGGTTTTTTTGTGGGTTTTTTAACCTCTAAAATGGACTAGAGTTTTTTTTTAAATGGGAAGCTTGTAATTGATTAAAAAAAACCAAGAGAGTGGATGAATGGTTAATTTTTTAAAAGGTGTATGTCAGCTTTGTGGAAAGCTACTAAAATTTCTTATGTCTGTAATATTTATTAGCCTAATCCTTCCCTCTTGAAATAAGCTATGATAAATAGATAAATAAAATTAATAAACTTTTTTTTAAACACTAGTTTTATGCAAGCAAGCATGCATATACCAGAAATGCTTTGATTTTTTTTTTTTAAGCAAACAACATGTCTTACTTATTTATGAACTAGTGCCAAATTATGAGCACATAAATGGTGGGTAGTGTTTATGAAATTTCAGAAAGTGTCTGTACAAACGAGCACTGGTAGCTTCAGTTGTGTCTTTAGAGGAATACCTTAGGAAATTGCATTCAGTTTCCTTCTTCGTGGGCATCCACATCAGTTTTGGGCCTGATCAGCCAGGACAGTTCTCTTCTATAAAGTTTAATCCTTTGTATTTTTTTTTCCATTTATACTCTGTCTTTTTTTTTTTTTTTTTTTTTTTTTGCCGTATGCGGGCCTCTCACTGCTGTGGCCTCTCCCATGGCGGAGCACAGGCTCCGGACGCGTAGGCCCAGCGGCCATGGCTCACGGGCCCCGTGGCTCTGCGGCGTGTGGGATCTTCCCGGACCGGGGCACGAACCCGTGTCCCCTGCATCGGCAGGCGGACCCTCAACCACTGCGCCACCAGGGAAGCCCCTATACTATACTCTGTCTTTATAGTACCTTGTATAATGTTCTGTTCTGCCTAAGGCTTGACTTTTTAAGATGGCACCATTTAATAACCTAGAGATTCCAAAAATTTTCAGTATGAGGCTGTCTTCTACATTACTTTTCAAACAGAATGCAAGGATATCTGTCTTAGTGTGAGGAGGGTAAGAACTGAGAATTCTGGGAATAAAAATGGAAGTATTTTATGCACTGCTGAGACAGCACTTCATGAGCCTAGAAGAACATGAAACAGTTGCTTTACCCTTCATTCCTGTACCTTTCCCAAGAATCCATGATTTTTACTAACTTTATTCTAAATTAAATATTGTGACATTTTAATTAGTGGATTTCTTAAGTTAATGCCTTTTACCTTGTATAAAATGTATACAAGTTATACATATATATAATGTATATAAATAAAAAATATATTTCTTATATATAAAATGTATAAAACTTGTATACATCACTGGTACAGAAAGTTAATTTTGAAATAACTCTTTCTTTAAATGAACTTTCAAAGATACGTGCTAGCACTATTAAGTCAGAAGTAGTTCCAGGAAATCACCTTTATATGATGAAGCTGTGAAAATAGTTAACATTTATTGGGCCATGAACTGTGGTTGGTTTATAAACATTGTCTTTAATCCTCACAATAACTCGAAGGTATTACTATCATCACTTTACAGGCGAGGAGGCTGAGGTTTGGTGAGTTGTTGCCCAAAGTCACAGAGACAATAAAGGCCAAAGCTGGAATTGCATCCCGGTGACCCTCTTCCACTGTGCCCTGCTGCCCCTCCAAGTCTTCCAGACCAGCTGTCCTCAACTGCTGGGTGGTGACATATTACCGTGCCTGGCAGTTGTGAGTTGGGTCACAAGTAATTATTAATAATAGTTGAAACACTGAGGTTGTAAATGGTATGTATTTTTAAATAAGCGGGATGAATTCAAGGTCTTCCCTCTAATGATGTCACTCTCACTTACATTCCTATGTGCTTTTATTGAGTGGAAGAGAAAGAGGTGGCATTACATGCACCATACCAGCAATTGTGAATAGCCCCATACATGATGGGAAATCTGTCTTGTTAATGCTACTGCCAAGCTAGTTATTGATGAGCTGTGAATAGTTTTCATATATTCATGTTCTCTTAGGAATACCACTGCAAAAGTAGTCTATTTGCTTCCCTTCCCTGTATATTTTTTAAAAAATTTGTTCATAGTCCAAGGACACACATGAGAGTATGTTTTTCAACACTTAACACTGATCTAGATTGTTTCTAGATACTTTTCTCAATTATAAAATATGACAGTGATTTGCAATGAGCTTTTAAACTCTAGAATACAATAAAAATATGAGGTAGAATTATAATTTTAGAGTTGTAGAATTTTTAAAGTTCAACCTTGCTGTGGACTAGTAGTCTGAACCCTTAGATACAGCTTGTAGACCTCTAGGTTTTAAACTGTGAAACCCAGTTTAAAGATATTTTAAATAGTTTCTTTTCTATATCCCAGAGGCCTTGTGATGTAAATCCACCTGTTTTGCATAATTGTCTCCTGCCCTGGCCTAGAGAATCCAGGTTTCTGCTTTGAAGATCGTGTTTTCTTGCCTTCCCTGTCTCCCTCTTTTCTAGTACAACACACTCCCAATTTTAACACAGAAAATTATTCTATAGTTTGAGGAAACATTCATGTAGAAGTGATATCTAAATTAAGTTTCCAGTAGTCAGCATGCCACAAGTTTGCTCATAGACCAGGCTTTTGTACTTTTTTTTTCCCCCTAATCCCTTCTTCAAAGATCACCCTTATTTTCATCTTAGTCCTCTTAAAACCACAACCTGCTCTTTTCTTTTTTCTATAACAACGTGGAGAAGGGGAAATAATTTTTTGGCGAAAATTTTCACTGTCATTAACATCTCATAGTGAAGAAATTGAGGTCTTATGAATCCTCCAGTTACCTTCATCCCCAGCACAAACAGGGAGGAGGTTTGTTTGTTTTTTGGGCTGCGCTGCGGCTCGTGGGGTCTTTGTTCCCTGGCCAGAGATCGAACCTGGGCCCCAGCAGTGAAAGCCCCGGGTCCTAACCACTGGATCACCAGGGATTTCCCAGGGAGGAGTTTCTAATTTAATTTTTTTTAATGAATGCATGCACACATGAATGAATGAATTTATGGCTGTGTTGGGTCTTTGTTGCTGCACGTGGGCTTTCTCTAGTTGTGGTAAGCAGGAGCTACTCTTTGTTGTGGTTTGCAAGCTTCTCATTGCGGTGGCTTCTCTTGTTAGAGCATGGGCTCTAGGCACACGGGCTCTAGGCACACGGGTTCAGTAGTTGTGGCGCACGGGCTTAGTTGCTCTGCAGCATGTGGGATCTTCCCGGGCCAGGGTTTGAACCCGTGTCCCCTGCGTTGGAAGGTGGATTCTTAACCACTGTGCCACCAGGAAAGTCCAGGGAGGATTTTCTTATTTCCCACAGCTATTCAGGTTCCATACTTTCTGTTTCTAGTATCCCTTCAGTTTCCTTCCTTTTCCTTGCCTCATAGTCCTTTGGGAAAACAGGGACAATCTGCTAGATCAACAATATTCTTTCTATATATTAAATTTATATCATTTTGTTTCCTCCCAGGACTAAAATAACAAGGAGAGATTGTTTCCCCATAGGCAGAGGAAATGTGAATTGTTTTGGGGGAAGTGAGCATACCGTACTCTCATACAATTCCCTGACATGGAAGTCCTCCCTGTCATAAGAATCAGTACCAGCATATCAACTGGAATTCCATGAGAATGAGACTTTAATAAGAATAGTTTGGGCAGTAGGAATTTAGGACTGCTTAATAGGTTTAAAGCTTATGGATGATTCACTTCTAGGACCACAGTGTTTTGTTTTACTTTCCAGGTTAGTTTTCTTCACTTTAAGTTTAACCCTAACTTTTAAGGAAACTTAAGTGGCTGGGGTAACAAGATAACAAATTGTTTAAAAATGTTTCCCCATCTCCAATCTCAAGTGTGTCTTAATGAACTTTTGTCCAAATTTCAAAATATTCTGGCTCAGCTCCAGGAAAATGAGCTTTCCTACTTGATTCCGTTTACTTTGTGCCATTGTTCATGAGAACAATGACTGTGATTTCACAGTTTATTAAACCATAAGCATTGGTACCATTGAGGTGTTTATGCTAAAATAGTTTATTTTGTTTAGCTGTTCTCACTCCTGTCTGGCAGTGCTTATTTTTCCACTGGCAGCCCTAGTTACAATTTTATTTTAAATAAATACATGAAAGCCTTGTGGGCTCCAATGTAAAATCTTGTGTGTTCCTCACAGTGAAGGACTGACAGGCTTCGTTTACTGTGAAGCACTTGTAAACCATCTTGTCCCTGGTGGAAGGGGCCGGTGGAGAGAGAGTTAAAGTGTGCGTGTGTAGAGGATGGAAGACAAAAACTTAAAACCATACCTGTTATTCCAGTCCTCTATTCCTGATCTCATTGATCTATCTCTTAACCTCTCTTCTACATGGAACACAGATTTTGTGGTTAGAGTGCGAGAAATGGTACAGAGATATCCAGACAAATGCCCTAGATCCTGGAGTGCCCACAGTAATTGTGCTAGAGGAGTCATTACAGGGTCTTCTGTACAAATGTCACACCTGCTAAAAGTTTAACAGAATCATGTTCACTCTTCCCTGGGATGAAATCTTCTCTAACTAGGAGTAAAAATGTAGCTTTTTCTGAATGTGGCCATAAGGCCAAGAAGTAGACATATTTTGTTGAATCATTAGAGGGCAGAGGCCTTGCTGTGAAATGTCTGTTGACATGTATGCATATTTAGTAGTTATTTCCGTGCCCCAGTGAACCCTGTTGAATAGATCAGGTGACAGCTTTTATCTGAAAGTCAGTCTTTGAGGGGCAGCTGAAGCATGGGTGTATGTGTGTGAGAGATTGGTGTTTTTTTCAGTGTAGGGGAAAGAAGTAACTTCTTAAATTCCTTGCTCTTAAAAATAAGGAATTCCTTCATAAAATTCAGATTTGCTTTGGGACTTAAAGGAAATGGTTGTATTATTTTAGTGAACATGACTGAACAGTTTTTGAATGTCTTCAGAGATGATGAGATACAGCCTCCTTTCAAGTGTGGGAACTATTTTGCACCCTGTTCCCCTGTTCCCTGACCTCTGCCTTTTGACCCTGCTGCTTTGTGTGAGATTATGGGCCTTTGAGCTTTTCACCAGTCGACCCAGGTTTCCTTACACAGAAACATAAAGCTTTAAGCTTCCTTAAAAGGTGTTCTTAGAATTGGGGAGAACATTCAGATTTAATAGTGGGCATGACTTTTGTAAATATTTTTTCTTTAAAAAGTCTGTTTTTTTCTGTCCAAAGTATCTATATATTTTCTAATAGGAACTCTAAAGTTTTGTGACTGTGTATATGACTAAATATGTTTTTTTCTTTGGAGAAAAGTGTCACAAAGTAAAGGTGTTTATTTAGGGAGAGATTTAAAATTAGAGCTTTCCAGGATAAGGGAACCCAAGAGAAACCCAACTGTTTGCTCTCTATCGTTGTTTCTTTAGGTATGAGAAGTTAAAAATCTGTATTCATAGGGTGTTATGCAAGAGCAACAAATTGAATATTTTCAGAGAGAATCAATACTTTAACCTGCTTATCTTTCAATAAGCACTTTTTAGACAAAAAGTGAGTAGGAAGAAAATCAGAGACAGACAAAAGGAGATGAACGCATTTAGTTTTGCTGCTTGTTTGTAGTTAATGTTTTTGTTTTGTTTTTGGAAAGAGGGTAAAATTAGTGTCACAAATAAAGGTTTGTGGATTGTCTATGTATTTTATTATTGTTTTGCTTACTATCTTCAAGTTTATCCAGAAAACTACGCATTTGCTCTGTTTTGGACATTTTAGTAGGACTTTCTGAGGAATGTGTGTTTTACACACTGTCCGAAGGCTTTATAATAATGAAGCTTTTGGACTTTTGTTTACATGGCACTTTGCTGCTACTGAATATCCTACCAGAAGTGAGGATAGGTAAAATAATTGGCTTGAAATAATAAAAGACAGTCAGTGCTTTTAAAAAAGTATGTGGCTTTTAAATTATAAAAATAATATATGCTCAATTCAAAAGCTGAAGAATAGAGGATTGTATTAAGAAAACACAAGTGTCTGTTATCCCAAAGGGGTAGAATTTAAATTAAGAAAAGAAGTTCTGATTTCTGGACACTAGTTAGAAGCCAGAGTGACCATTTTACTGAGGTGTTTTGGTTAAATGAGCTGAGCAATAATCTGAGAAACACAATACGATTTTCTTTTGTCCAAGTCATGGCCATTGATTTTGTAAGACAGTTATGATGATCTCTGTGAAGAATTGTTGGTTGAAGGAGTGAATGAATAAATAGTATGGAGTTGTCTACCTCAGGTGTTTACTTTGAGAGATAAAATTAAATCCTTAGTACTTACAACACAATTTTTTAAAAACCAAAATCCTCTAAGATCAGTAATTAAAATGAAGTGGAAAAAGAAAGAGTAGCTTTGAATCTCAGGAGTTTAACACTAAAATAATATATTAAAATTTTTTTTTCATTGTGGAAAAGAAAGAGGAAAGCACTGATGGACAAATGAGATGGGAAGACAGAGGAAAGAGAAGCTGGTAAGCAAGAGGCAGTTCAGTGACAAATGAGATAAAGTCTTGATCTCCATCTTACTGGGAATCCAATTTATTCGTAGTCACATAGCAGAATAGAAATACGTTTAGATGGCATAAGAAACCTCTGATGGAAAATCTGGTTGTCTCCCCTCAGGTTGCTGAGTCTAGAAGCAGCAGCAGACCTGACATTTGTCCCTCACAGCTCCCTTCCTGTCTCCCACGTGGGGGCTGTGTAAACATTTCAGGAGCAGTGCTGGCACTGGCCTCAGAGAATTCAGAGAGCAGGGCCTGCGGTTTCCCTTTTTATGTAGAATAATAAGAACAGGGACAATTTTTTGATTGTCTTGCAATGTTTTGGCTGTTGGTTCTTTTAGATCCTTTCTGTAAATTACTTTCCTCCTAAAAGACACTTAGTCATATGTTTAATGTGTTTAACCAACCAACCAGAGAGACCTTAAGATGCCATAGAAGGCATGTTTGTCATTGTAATTGGAAAAACTTTACAAGGACAGATGTGTTTTTCTCATTTTCTTTAAACCTGTCAGTTTCTTGCCATGAATATGAGTTTTGTTAGTAATGACTATGCATTCTAAAAATTTTGAGTAAATGAGGCAAAATGTCTCCTCCAAAGGAAATTTTTTTAAGGACAGAGAGAGAGGGAGAGGGAGGGAGAGGGAGGGGAGGAGGGAGTTCTTATCTGGAGAGTATTATTTGCATTTTTGTTTCTGTTTAGTTGTTTTTTAGGAGGGCTGAATTGAGGTGAATTTTAGTTGCTCCAAACTCTGAGACTAGCAGTGGTTCTTTAAACCAATTTTTGAGAATATTAGCACATTGACAAAAGAAAGTAGAGGGGCAAACCATGGGGAAGAGGGGGTTTATTTATGCCCAGATCTCTGCTCCCACTGTTTGTTTCTAGAACTGAATGTATAGCTTACACATTTAAAAGAGGTATATAGACTAGCCTCCTTTAAGCATTTCATGGAGTGGAAATGAGTTGTATCCAGCTTTTAGAAGACTTTTCTATCAGAATGCTTGTGACTATAGGTCAAACAGGACCTAAGAAATGAAGGAATTTGGCTGGTTCACATAACAGTTTTTTTGGGTGGAGGTGATCAGGTATAGTTTAAACAGAGCTCTCGCCCAGGCTCACTGCAGTTCTTTATGCTTCGTCTGTCCCCATTTGGCTTCACATTTGCATATCACATCTTCACTAGAGGAGATTTAACTTTTCCTCCTCCACTCCCCATTCTGGGTCTTTGCTATGACCAGTCCACTTTAGGTCACACTCCCTAAGGCCATCCTTGAACCATTAATGTGACCAAGGAAAATGGGGTTAAACTGACTGTTTAGAGACCAGTTTGGGATGAAATCTACAGGGCAGCTTCACAATGGAAGAGTGGGGGAGTGGCTGCTGGAAAGCATCCTTGCTGAATGCTAGACTCTGAAGACAGAAAAAAGCCCCTCAGAGGTTTTTAACAAGGGAATGGCATGCTCCAGGATGAGGGGTGTAGAATAGAATTAAACTGGGAGCCAATTAGGAGATTGTTCTCCAAAACAAACTAGAGGGGAAAGGCCTGAATTAGGATAGTGGCAGTGGGAGCAAAGAAGCAGGGATGGATGTAGGAGATAGAGTAGACATAGGATAAATTGAACTTGGCAACCTTAGTGTATGTGAGGTTAAAGGGGTGGTGAGATGCACATGACTCGACTTTGGGCCCAGGCAACAAGGATATAAGAATGTCATTCATAGAAGGAACACAGGAGGAAATAAATTTCAGAGGATGTAGGTGAGTTTGGTTTTGAATTTGTGGTAATGATGGTAATGGTATGACATTATTTTCCTTTGTAGCAGGTGGACCAAAACCACTTTCTCCACATCTTATTATAATAGTAGTGATTAACTATTTTGAAGGATGTGTGTGTGAGCAGGTAGTGGAGCTAGAACTTGAATTCAAGCCTTCAGACCCAGAATTCCATGATCTTTATATTATGTCACACTTCTATTTATAGATATAACTCTTTTCTCCTCCTTTTCTCTCCCTCCCTCCCTCCTTTTCTTTCTTTTTCTTTTAAGGGAGCCAACAATGTGTGTATGTTAATTTAAAACTGTGTTTTTAAACATGAAGTATAAAAATACCGTAATTAAGAAAAATATAGAAACTGCCCAGGACACAAGCTGAGAGACTTATTTTTGAGTTAGAGTCATTTGTTGGGCATTAATTAGTAAGTAATTTACCCTTCTCCTGCAGTGCTTCAGTTTGTAGTTAAAATGCACAGTTTTTGTGGTAGGCTTTAGTAGAGCATTTAGAAGGCATCTGTATTCTTCGGCTATGAGGCAGTGAACCATATGCTGCATAAACTCTTTGGAGTTTGTACAGCAGACAACTACCCGACCAGTACTGAATGTCTGCAAGCGCTTGTACTGGGTTCTAGGCATTCCCACCTAGAACGTTCAGGTCCTCTGGTACTCCTGTAGAACTATGCATACCAATTGGCTGAAAATGCTTGTATAGTGGGTACTGTAGAGGCTGGTGGGATATAATTGCTCAATAAGCATCAGCTACTACCCTCTTTAACATAATTGGTTGGATTAAACCTCAGACACTGGTGAGATTTAAGATGTTGCTGGAATTCTCCTTTAGACATTAAAAGATAATTCCTAGGATTGCATCCTTTTTTTTAAATGGCAGCTAACCTTATCCATTATTTTTAAATACGTAATACATTTACGTGGAGTCATTTTCAGAAGATACAAAAAGATTATGTTAAACAATATGTCCCCTTTCCTCAGCTGTCCAATTCCTTTCCCCAGACACAACCATATAGTTATCACTTTCTTGTGTATACTTCTAGAGGTATACTGTGTTCCATGACATGTTTCTTATTAATTCCAGAGTATTGTCTTACTTTCGAACTTTGATGTATTTCTCTTACCCATGTTATTGCCCTTTTTACCTCACTTTATTTAGTAATGTTAATGATAAAGGTATTGCTCAAATTATATTTTTTATTGCTTATAGCAGGTCAGGTACAAACCCTAGTTTGCAGTTGGCAGTCGTGTTCAGAGATGTTAAATGACTTGCCAAAGTTTGCATTGCTTTTGTAGAATTAGAACCAGAGGAAGGTTCTTCTCCAAATTCAGGCCCCCTTCCCTACAGAAGAACTTAACTATTCTCATGGGTAAAAGAGCCCACCCGTTTTATCTATTGGAAAGCAGAGCGCTTATAATTAAAAAGAACGATAATAAACTCATTAAACTTAAATCGCATTCTGAATGAAAGCAAGACCAACTTTGGGCTGTTGTATGTATGAGAATTACAGATTTTGTTGGTTGCCCATCTATTTTAGGAATAGATTATCTACACATACGGACATACCTTGTTTTATTGAGCTTTGCTTTATTGCTCTTCACTTTTTTGCGTTTTTGCCTTGTGTCCAGCAAGTCTGTCAGTGCCATTTTTACAATAGCTTTTGCTCACTTTGTGTCTCTTTGTCACATTTGGTAATTCTCGAAATATTTCAGACTTTTTCATTATTGCTGTAATATTTGTTATGGTGATCTGTGTTAAGTGATCTTTGATGTTACTATTGTAATTGTTTTGGGGCACCACGAACCAAGCCCATATAAGATAGAACTTAATATATGCGTGTATTCTTTATTTTTAATAGATCTTTATTGGAGTATAATTCCTTCACAATACTGTGTTAGTTTCTGTTGCACAGCAAAGTGAATCAGCCATATGCATATACATGTCCCCACATCCCCTCCCTCTTGAGCCTCCCTCCCATCCTCCCTGTCCCACCCCTCTAGGTCATCGCAAAACACCAAGCTGCTGCTTCCCACCAGCCCACTATTTTACATTCAGTAGTGTATATATGTCCATGCTACTCTCACTTGGCCCCAGCTTCCCCCTCCCTCCCCAAGTCCTCAAGTCCATTCTCTATGTCTCCCTCTTTATTCCTGCCCTGCAACTAGGCTCATCAGTACCATTTTTTTAATATGCATTATTTGTTTTTCTCTTTCTAACTTACTTCACTCTGTATGACAGACTCTAGGTCCATCCACCTCACTACAAATAACTCAGTTTTGTTGCTTTTTATGGCTGAGTAATATTCCATTGTATGTATGTGCTACATCTTCTTTATCCAGTCATCTTTCGATGGAGATATAGGTTGGTTCCATGTCCTGGCTATTATAAGTAGTACTGCAATGAGCATTGTGGTACATGTCTCTTTTTGAATTATGGTTTTCTCAGGGTATTTGCCCAGTAGTGGGATTACTGGGTCATGTGGTACCTCTATTTTTAGTTTTTTAAGGAACCTCCATACTGTTCTCCATAGTGGCTGTATTAATTTACATTCCCACCAACACTGCAGGAGGGTTCCCTTTTCACCACACCGGTTCCAGCATTTATTGTTTCTAGATTTTTTGATAATGGCCATTCTGACCGGCGTGAGGTGACACCTCATTGTAGTTTTGATTTGCATTTCTCTAATAGTTAGTGATGTTGAGCCTCTTTTCATGTGTCTCTTGGCCATCTGTATGTCTTCTTTGGTGAAATGTCTACTTAGGTCTTCTGCCCATTTTTAAACTGGATTGTTTGTTTTTTTGATATTGAGCTCCATGAGCTGTTTGTATATTTTGGAGATTAATCCTTTGTCTGTTGTTTCATTTGCAAATATTTTCTCCTATTCTGAGGGTTGTCTTTTTTATGGTTTCCTTTGCTGTGCAAAAGCTTTTAAGTTTTATTAAGTCCCATTTGTTTATTTTTGTTTTTCCGTTACTCTAGGAGGTGGGTCAAAAAGGATGTTGCTGTGGTTTATGTCAAAGAGTGTTTTTCCTATGTTTTCCTCTAACAGTTTTATAGTGTCTGATATTAAATTTAAGTCTTTAATCCATTTGGAGTTTATTTTTATGTATGGTGTTAGGTAGTGTTCTAATTTCATTCTTTTACATGTAGCTGTCCAGTTTTCCCAGCACCACTTATTGAAGAGGCTGTCTTTTCTCCACTGTATATTCTTGCCTCCTTTGTCATAAATCAGGTGCCCATATGTGTGTGGATTTATCTCTGGGCATTCTATCCAGTACCATTGATCTGTATTTCTGTTTTTGTGCCAGTACCATACTGTCTTGATTTCTTAAGCTTTG